>NC_041048.1:38645433-38945433 GCF_900634775.1 Gouania willdenowi
CAAGTTTATTGATCTCTGTTAAGTTTAAATGACTTTGCTGCACTCATAAAACACAGACTAGAGCAGGAAATACAATCGTTTGACACTAAACGCTATGTTATCTATGCTAGACATCTACCTATGAGCAACATTAACATGTACAACGTCACACTAGGGCTGGACAATATATTGAGATTCAAGATATATTGAGTTTTCTATTTTGGCGATATAAAAAATGACAATATATATACTATAGTTTATTTCATATTAAAATACAGCATTAAAAGCACAATTAAATGGATTTTTGAGTGTGTTCTATCCCAGACCTTCACCTAAACAGGCCACACTACAGAACTCACTCACACGTGCTGTCCCTCAAAGGAGAAAAAGCCCAAAGTGGCTCATATTGTGCAGCTGTGTGATAATAAACCAAGAATTATCTTTATGGTCAGACTTTATATGAATTCAAATTACTGAGATTTATATTTTGACAACAAATTTTGAGAAATTAGTTTTAGTCCATATCGTCCAATCTATTAATCAATCAATCAATTAATTAATAGGTCCAGCTTTACTTCACACATGATCGTTCAACTGTATGTACAAAAGAAATGTTAAAAATGATAAGAGGGAGGAGTTTTTAAAGCTGCTGGAGACTAATTTTTTTTTTTATCACATACTGTACATCCAAAGTGTAAAGTCTCATCGATCAATATATTGAAAATCATTTAATTGGAAAAAAAAGATGTAAAAAGCTTAAATTGTTTGTTTTGATCTTTGGAAAAGCTTTGTGCATTGCATTGTGGGTAATGTAGAGTTGCAGAGACTGTTTTTCTACTTCATTCTGATGTCGCGATGCCACGTCAGTGGGACTCCACATCCCACAATGCAATGCATGAAAAAGTCAACAACTGATGCGCTTACATCCCTGGACCTTGAGTTTGAAACATGTGCTCTAAAGCAGGGCTGGCATCAATTACATTTTATAATTACAATTATGTCTTTAATTATCCATGTTCAATTACAAGTCAATTGTGATTACATTGATGGGCATTTTTATCCAATTACAATTACAATTCAAATTACAATAAGTATTTTTCCTCTATAAGTCAATTATAATTATGTTCTCAATTTCTAAATTTCAAATTCAATTAATCACATTTAATGAGCTTTTAATAAATAATAAAACGTAACCTTCCTCTTGTGTTAGCTTTCTGTTAGCATCTCTAATGCTAACGGATCAGTCTTTAATCAGCTGTGAAATACACAAAAATGATTTGTCCGTCATCTCTAGGTTACCTTGTTAGACTTCCTAATCAATGAAAATATTGGTATTAATATTATTGTATATTTTAATATCTGAACTCAATTACAATTCAATTACAATTACAACAGCAAGATATTTTTTCAATCATGATTACAATGATTGTTTATGAAGATATTTGTATGTTTAGGTTGTTATTTTGCATTTTTAAAGACATTTTGTGTGTGTTTTTTGTCGTTTTTACTTTATTTTCAGAATTTCTGTCATGTGTTGAAGAAACTTCTTGAAATACCAATTTTTGGGCGAATTGTGTTCATTTTGAGCATTGATACAGTGTTTTTAGGTCAATTTGCATATTTTTCCTCTCATTTTATGTTTTGATGAGAATTTTTGAGTCGTTTAGTAGATGTTTCATGTCGTTTTGTGTATTTTTGGTCATTTTCTATAATTTCTGTCGATTACGTTTAATTGCAGTCAATTACCAATTACAATTATAATTGACCCCAACCCTGCTCTAAAAGGCCGGATTTGGCCCCCGGGCCTTGAGTTTGACACTTGTGCTGTATAGCTTTTTGGACTCCATGGCGACGGAACGCCCCAGTATGAAATGACAAATAAAACTATGTTAAGCCACATATTTGTGCATTGTGAGACGAATGGCCCGTCACCTGACCTCCACGCACACACACACACACACACACGTACACAAAAAGCTGCACATCCCCACAGCTGCACAGAGGCGTCCAGTCAGCACGGCCAGGGGACATGGGAGCCAAAGCCCGAGGATGGAGCTTGGACAGTGGCAGCTGTGGATGTGACAAAGCCCCATTCAGAGGGCCCGGGCCTGGGGACAATGGCTGGGCCAGGCTGAGCCCTCTCCTCCACTCTTCCACCAAAAGATTAATACTTCAGATGGGCTTCCCGGTGGCAGGCCGGGCTAAAAGGAGAGCCCTCCTGTTTGTCACCGAGCATTGTGCGAGTCGCCTGAGAACCAACCTCTTGGATGGGCTTGACAAATGAGAGCCGCCATTGACGGAGAACAGATTGGGCCTGCCACTTTTGTTTAGATTGTGGAGCGGGTATAATCAAGTTATTTGGGCCTCGGGGAGTTTTTGTTTCTTTCTCCCGATGCTCTTGACACTAAAGTCCCACCTTAACAGTCTCCTCAGTGATCAGAGTTTCCCTCTTCTGTGTTTGTTGTTGTTTGTCTTTATCAAAGCAGGACATCAGAGCAGGAGGAAGCTCATACGTGTGGGTGTGGGAATGTTCACGTCTTTTCTTGTGTCTGACAGAAGCCAGCGCAGGTGCGACAGGTGGAGGTGTATGTGTTTTGTGTGTGCACTCATTGTGCGTGTTTGTGTGCACGGCCGTCCCCGAGTGTGCACCTGACCTGGATAACGTGTGAAAAGAAACCATGAGGCAACAGTAATCAGAAACCCTGTTAGGTAAGATCATGTGTTTGTGAGCACCAGGGGATGGACACGCGCACACACACGCACGCACGCACACACACACACACACGCGCGCACGCACACACACACACACACACACACTGCAGCACAGGTGTTTAGCCCCCAGCGAGGCTGAATTTCAGGTTAAACTGTTGGAACGCGGCCCCGCCTTCACATAAGGACGAACTGCAGAGAACACAGTGTCACACCTGCACACCTGTGTTTGTGTGCGTGTATGTGTGTGTATTTATATGTACAACAGGAAACGTGCAGCCTTATATTCACCAAAGGGGAAAAAAAACACATTCATTCTGCGTTTTATATGCAAATATGCATTTTGAACTCATCCCCATGCAAATGATTCATAACTAAATATGTAGTAGGGGTTCGTTTCACATTTTTGCAAAAAAACTGCATCAAAGCATCGAGCAAAGTTTGACGTAATATAAGACAAAAATAACCTGCTGGAATTATTCCACTGAAGTCACATCAAAGCCATCATCAGCAAATGCCTCTGAAGAAGACTGAAAATCAACAGTGGAAACAGAAGATTAAAGGAAATCTCCTGAACATATACTGCACGTGTTCGCTGCACCTTTTTGCAAAAAACTGAATCAAAGCATCGTGCAACGGTTGACTCCCAGTCTTCTTCAAAGGCATCTGCTGATTGCTTTGATGTTAACTTGACTTCCATGTCATAATTCCAGCAAGTTATTTTTGTCTTCTATTTAAATAATATGTTAAGGTTTCATTTATTCAAACAACTGTTCTTCAGGAAATTGACTTCGATCTCCTGACAAGTTTTGACTGTCAACTGGCAGTCTTCTTCAGAGGCATTCTGCTGATTGCTTTGAGGTTTCCTTGACTTCCGTTTAATAATTCCAGCAAGTTTTTTTTGTCTTTTTTTTGAATAATGAAACCATAACATGTTATTTAAAAAGAAGACAAAAAGCACTCACTTAATATGCGGAAGTTAAGGAAACATCAAAGTGCAGATGCCTTTGAAGAAGACTGGCAGTTGACATTCGAAACATGTCAGGAGATCAAAGTAAATTTCCAGAAGAACAGTTGTCTGGAAAAATAAACCTTTAAGGCAAAAACAACTTGCTAAACTTATTACGCAGAAGTCAAGGAAGCATCAAAATCAAACAGTTCCTTTCAAAAATAAAAGCATCTCAACTTGTGTTCCATTAGTTTTAACGCTTTTATAAATAGGAGTCTTGTTTTGAAGTTAACCCGATGTTTCTTCAGAAGCACAATGGCTGGTCTCTGAAAATCTCAGAAATGTCGACTTGAAATGTGTAAACGTGAGTTTTATGGATCAAATGACCACATGACATTCTACTTCACACGTGTCAAACTCATGGCCTGGGGGCCAAATTCGGCCCTTATGAGCATTTATTTCAGCCACGCAGAAGAAAGTAAAAATGACAGAGAAAACAAGAATCATTGTGTAAATGAAACTGAACAATATTTGCCGAGGCTGACAGTTTTCCCGTTGCTTATATCACATGATTGCAGTCATTTTTAATTATAAAACTGTTGAAAATGTTTTTAAAGTGAAGTTCCTGTTGGGACTAATATCTATCACTTATTGTTTGGATATTGTCAATTTCTTACATATTTTGTATTTTATGTATACACAGAAGTACAAACTAGGGCACAATCATTTTCCTGTATAAAATCTGTGTTTGACACACGATTTGGTCACTTTCTCACTTAAAATGTTTTCAGAACTTTCAAAGGTGGATAATTAACAGAGATATTTAGCCTCAGTGTGATTCAGGTTTTTGTCGTTTTGTCAGAAAGTTGGAAGTATACTTCAGTGGGAACGGTCATCATCCTTACCATACTTATAGTAGATAGTTGTATCTTTAGGTGTAGTGCATAGTACGTTAGTGCAACATTTCAAACACAATCCCTGTCTTTTTCTGTGTTGTGCATCAATTGGCCAGTCTCTCATTAAGGGAACATTTCCCTATTCCCCATTCCAAAAACTGTCCAAAAGTGGCAAAAACGTGGCAAGAAAAGAGTGGAAAAGTGGCTAAAATGGGCCAAAAGCAGTCAAGAGTGGCCAAAAATGGGCAAATAAACAGCAACCAGGTGGTATGTAATGGTAAATGGTATCTTTAATGTATTTATTGGGCAAAATTTAGCTTATTTGGATGAAAAGTGGTCTGAAAAAATTAAGGAAAGGACAAAAATTGGATAAAAGTGTCAAAAAAAAACAAAAACCTTGCAACAAATGACAAAAAATGGGGGGAAAATATGTTATGATATTTATTGGCAAAAGGAGCAAAAGTCTGAAAAAAGTGGCAGAACTTTTTGAAAAGGGGCAACAGTGGGACAAAGGAAGTTGAAAAATGTCAGTTAAAAATGGGTTAAAATTTTTCCCCTTTTATGGTTTTATTAATAATTAAAATGAATAAATAAGGAGCCACATGTTGAGCATCACCGACTTAATAACAGCTTCTACATGGTGTCCTCTGATAATATATAGGCTGGAATGGACAGAAAATACCACGGAGGAATTTTTGTCCCAGTACACCTGGCCCTAGGGGTACAGGTACCCCCATTTGAGAAACACTGGTGTATAGTACATTAGTATGCAATTTTGGACACAGTCCCTGTCTGTCTCTGTGTTGTGCATCAATCGTCCAATCTCTCATGATGGGAACTTTCTCCTAATGTACACAAAGACGCCCCCACCCTGTGACTCACTGGGCATCCTCCTCTAAACCCTCCCAACCGTCCCACCCAGTCATCCTGCCAGTCTCCCACTGGTCTCTGGTGCCCGTGGGGGCATCCTTCTCCCGTTCCCACGTACCACTAAACACACGACGAAGACGAGCAGCCATCAGCGTTCCTGTCTGTGTGAAACTTAGACTTTGAGCAGAAGGTGCCCTACTTTTTCAACTTCATTCTTCTTCTCTGGGATTGTTTCAGAGTGTTCAACAAAAGGGAAAAGAGCCAGTGTGTGTGTGTGTGTGTGTGTGTGGGTGTGTGTGGGTGTGTGTGGGTCATCCGGGGTGTGTGTGTGCACCAAGGTTGTACTAATGTGAGTGTTTTCACATGCACGCTGTGTGTTTGCGTGCACGTGAGGGGAGTGCTGGAGGGATTATAAAGAGGAAGTGAATGGGAAGTACACACTCAGTGACAAAATAAGAGCGAGACATTCCTTTGGTGGCCCTCCCTCCCTCCCTCCCTCCCTCCCTCCCTCCCTCCCTCCCTCGCGCTCCTCTTTCTCTTCTCTTCTCCGCTCTGCCCTGGGAAAATCAAACAGGTGGTTTGTGGCTGGCAGCAAAGCTTGCTGGGTCTGGGGTGGGCAGACCTACAGGCTGCTGGGGGCCATCAAAAGCTCTCAGGCCCAGCTTTAGGCCAGCACTCTGAATGGCCCCGAGCTTCATTATCATGTGAATTCTGGGAACTGCCCCGGGCCCCCAGTAACACCAGTGAGCTGCCCATATGGTGTTCGCTTGGCAACTAGGGAGACCCAGCACCCCCCCACCACCACCACCACCACCACCACCACCACCACACCCCCTTCACTTTAGCTTCTCCTCCATTCCAGCACTCGTCTTATCAAGAGAAGGAGGCAGAGCCCTGTAGTTTGGGGGGGGGGGGGGCACCGGACCACACAGGGCAGCTCTGGGCAGTCCTTGAGGACGGGGTGACATGGCCGCCCTACGGGGCACGACAGGCAGCCCCTGTTAGGTCGGATTTAACGTCAAATTAGCATTAAAAACACATTCTGTTGCTGTCAGTTTAGCATCAGAGGCTAAAGCTGAGGATGGAGACGTCAGCAGCTCCTTCACTCGTCTCATCTCCACCTGTCGTTACTTCACTGATGTTTCTCTGACAGTGGAAGTCAAATTATATATTCTTAAAAAAAAAGGATTATACAGTTTGTAAACAGATGTAACTATTAAATAGTAAATGAATAAAAGCACAACATGCTTGGTTAGCAGCATCTCTAGCACAGAGGTGTCAAACTCATGTTATTTCAGGGGCCAAATACGGAGCATATCTTAAGATTTTAGGCGGGAAAATGAGTAATTGAAACATTACTGTCCTTTAGTTTGTACTTCCATGTATGTATATGTGTATATGTATTTGTACAGCGCTGATAATATCAAAGCAACAGGTGACACACATCAGTCCCTGCAGAATCTTCACTTTACATTTTTTAGATTTTGTGACCAATTTTTGTGTAATTTGGGTTCATTTTGTGGAATAATTTGAAGAACATTTCAGGGTTTTGGGAAAATTGAGAGTTTTTTCAACAATTTCAAGTTTCAATGTCCCTGATCATTTAAATTTGATAACCATACAGTAGGTCACAAAGGACACCCACACATATTTTATTAAAAATAAATGCGATGAAATGCGCAAACCTGATCCGATCCAGATGTAATTTAGGAAATAACCCAACATCTGTGAGTCAATTTTAATAAAGATCAGTCAATTATGAACCGATTAACCAAAATATGAATTTTTTAATTTCTCAAATGATGAGAAATGGGGATTTTTGAAACTGATCCAGAATCCATTTATTGATCCAGATCTGCTCCAACATTTTACAGAATCTTTCATGGCCTAAGGTCTGTCTTTGGTCGTACCAGTCTGTCATTGCCTGATCTCATTAGATCTCTGAAGCTCAGCAGGATCTGGGCCTGGTTAGTAGTTGGATGGAGACCACTGAGAATTCCAGGGGCCACAGTCGCTCCAGTGGTATCTGTCATTGTGCCCTTGGGCAAGGCACTTCACCCACATTGCCTAGTATGAATGTAGTGTGTGAGTGAGTGTTGGTGGTGGTCGGAGGGGCCGATGGCGCACTATGGCAGCCTCGCTTCTGTCAGTCTGCCCCAGGGCAGCTGTGGCTACAATAGTAGTTTACCACCACTAATTGTGGAGTGAAAGAATAATGCCTTAATTCTGTAAAGCACTTTGAGTGTCTATGATAAAGCACTACATAAAATACATTCATTCATTCATTTTCAGACCCACTTATTTATATAAAATACAATTCATTATTATATTATTATTTGGTAAAAATGTGTCCAAAATTGGTTTGGTGCTTTTGACTTAATCCTGTAAACAAACAAACAAACACTGGTGAAAACATCATTTCCTTGGTTCTCAAACTCAAAGTTCCTCTTTCTGAATCTAAGAATCCCCTCATGTCCTACTTCATTTTGCTCAGAATACAGTGAAAAACAACGATAGAGCATAATGATGAAATGAATGAGTGATAACACACATTTTAAAGAATCTCATTTTAAAAATAAAGATTTATTTCTATAGTTTTCATCATTTCCGGTTCTCTCCCGCCTGATGTGGAACCAAGACTGACCCCTGTATGTGTAGTTCATGTTCTAATCAAGATCATTTCCATCATCATCATCATCATTATGATTAACATTTTTAACTAAAAATAATCAATATAAAACCACATATTTTTGATTTGTTCCTTTGTCCATTTTCCACTCTCTCACATACCCACCATCACGTACCCCTAGGGGTACACGCATACCCCCCATTTAAGAAACACTGTCCTATATATTATTTTATTAATAGCACAGAATTGAATTGTTATGTTTTTATCATCAGTTAAATTATATTTTGTTCTGTTTTATGATCCCTTTTTGTCATTTATTGCACATTTCCATGCCTCATTACATGGGTATAATACAGCACTGTCCAGACTAATGGAGCGGATCAATGGTTGCCTTCATACCAGTGATTATTAAAAACACATCAGAGCACTTTATTAGTCAGATTGTATTTTGTAGCATTAAAAAAAAAAAAACCCCACTCTGCCTGACTTTTCTTTTATTCTTGGTTGACTTCATCCAATTTATTTCATTTTGTTTTTAAACTATGAGAGCAGTTCACATGAGACCAGGACTTTTTCAGGAAGTTTGCTTGTTTTGTCAGCATTAAAGTGGTGAAGCTGATGAGATTTCACACCTGCCCAAACAAAGTGACTCATCCCAGGAAACACAACTCGGTCAGTTTGAAGAGGAACAAGCGTTTGTTGTTGGAACACCTGCGAAGGTGAAAGGCGGAGGACGACATGGACAAGATCACTAGGCAAACAAATGCACGAGCGAGCGCACGTGCATTCACCCCTAGTTACGTGCACACTGTAGTGAAAACATGCAAACTCCACACTGTAATGCTTACAAAGAGCTGACAGGTCGTTTACTAAAATAACTCCTTCCATCAGCATCTGTGATATGGTAGAGTTGCACATGTTAAAATAATCAGCAACTTAGCAACATTTAGCAACAAACAACGTTTAAAAACATTACATTTGACCAGATTCACAGCAATAATTGTGAAATGTGTGATATTTTTAATCTCGTAAACACATCATGTCAATGTTAAATCTTAAATCTAAATCTGAAATGTCATGGGTGAAGCTAAATATTTAGCTATTATGCAAATTCTCAGAAAGTACCAAAATAAAAGTGCATTGATGTGAACAAGTGCTATCCACAAGAGATTTAACATTTAGATTTAACATTTGAGAATTAAATGTAACATTTAGATTTAGATTTAATATTTAACAATTTGATTTAGATTTAATATTTAGATTTACCTTTGACCTTATATTTGTACGACAGTACACAAATGTTGCTGTATTTCTGGTCAAATTAAACATAAAAAAAATTCACATGCATTTTTTTAAGCAAGGTTTGTTGCTAAATGTTGCAAAAAGTTTCTGTTTATTTTAGCGTGAGCAAATTTACAATTGGTGCCCCATTCTGTGATGGATCCTTTTTCTGGACGTGGTTAATAACATTTTTACTGTTATTATAATATGAGAGAAGCCGGAAGTGTGTGTGAGTAACGTGTGTGTTATATACACCACATGATCTCATTCCACTGAAGAGACAGTTTGGATGGCTGCTGCATTGTTCATTGTAATCATTGTGCTGCGTGTGTGTGTGCGTGTGTGTGTGTGTGTGTGTGTGTGTGCGTGTGTGTGTGTGTGTGTGTGTGTGTGTGTGTGTGTGTGTGACCTTGCGGTGTGCATGTGGACAATCTTATCAGCTTACTTCACTGCTTGCACCTGTGATAAAGAAGGCTTGGTCTGGAGGTGGAGGTGGAGGTGGAGGTGGAGGTGGAGGGAGGCTCAGGCATGTGTGATCTGACTTCTGAGGAACTCTGCTGGTGATTCATGTTCTTACACACGCTGCAAATCACTTCTTCTTCTGCAGCTGTGCCGGTCACATGCACCAAAAATGATTTCACAACATCTTCACTGTTTTGAAAGTTCTTCTTTTCTTCTTCTTTTTTTCCACACAGCCTCATCGCTCTTCTTCTTCTTCTTCTTGTTCTTCTTCTTGTTGTTCTTCTTCTTCTTCTTCTTCTTCTTCTTCTTCTTCTTCTTCTTCTTCTTCTTCTTCTTCTTCTTCTTCTTCTTCTTCTTCTTCTTCTTCTTCTTCTTCTTTTTCTTCTTCTTCTTCCCTCCTGTCAGCTCCGTCCTGACAGAGGCAGGTGTACGACTTCCTCATTATTGGTTTTCCCTGAGAGGATCCTCGTTCCAAACACAGGCAGGTGTTGGCAGGAAAAGCACCGCGTGTTTATTTTGTTTGTCAGCTGAGATCACAAGTTGAAGTGACTCAGCATCTTTTCATCTGAACTTCTGATAACCTTAAAGCCTGGTACAGGTACACACACATGAAAACAAACCATTTTCACCTTTCTGAACTAGGATGACGAGCGCCTGATTATCTTATGTTTTATAATATGATCCTATAAGATTATTCTGTACGCTAACAAAATGAAAGGTTTTTATTCATTTATATATTGCCACTAAAAGGTTAATTGAGGAAATTTGCACAATAAATATGAAATAGTGTCATGAAAAAAGTCGGTGTGGTGACACAGTGGTTATGCTAACATTAGCAAATGCAAATCCTCGCTCATTGCCGACTTTCAAAGATGAAAACTACAGAGAGAACATTTACCTGCTACTCCAAGCTCCTCGCTGATCCTCCTCCACGCCAATTCCTTCTTGGTCTGGTCCTGGTACCAGTAACAGCTCGGGTCAGTCACAAACTGCTACAATGAGCTTCTCATCTACGCTTTAATGTCTGCAGCGCTATATGAATGGTTGCTTCTTCTTCTATGTGGAGTTTTTTGATGGTAAAAAATGGTTTCCGCGTTGAAGGCCTGACGTCATTGTCAACGAGGACTCTGATTGGCTTTCACGCCTGCGCGTCATGCAAAACAGTAGCTGGAGTTCAATATTTTCAACTCTTGCGACTGTACGGATATGCGTATATGACGGGAGCGCGCTCGCACGGCCAACGCTCTTGACGTGCGGATCGGACCGCACCGCCGCACATGAAAGATTTCTTATCTGGGACGCATCGATCCATTGACTTTGTTTGTAATCTGGATGTACGGACATTACGTGACGCATCTGGTGTGAACGCTGCGTAAAGGGTATCAAGAGTGGATTTATCCTAATAATCAGCTCTGAAACAATGGAAAATATTAAACTTGTTCAATATTTTTGACTAAAACTCCTCCTGTGTGTGTTAGCGATCCAATCAAGCTCTGTAGCTAATACTGACAATTAATGTGTGTGTACGGTCCCTGTCAAATAAACTAATAAATAAATATGTAAATACAAAGAGAGCTGACTGACAAACACGTAATTCTGCGTTCAAGGCAACTCGGAACTTCTCATTTCTGAGTTAAATTTCCCATGTTCACCCGAGTTCAACAGCAGAATATAATAAATATAATTAAATATAATTGAGCGCTATAATAAAAGAGATTTTTTTCCCCGATTTGACCGAGTAGGAGCTCTGACTTTAGGGGGCGTTCCAAGTCACTTTTTCAAGTAGGAAGTCGGAAAATCCAGATTTTTGAGTTGACATTATTAGAGGTCACACACACACACACACACAGTATGATCAAAACTGTTCTGATTTTTATCTTTATGTGTGTGTGTAACAGATTTAATAAATCCTTGTGTGTGTACCTGTCTTTACTGAGTCATTTTATGTCCAACTTCCTACTTTCAAGGATTTATATGCACTACATGTCCAGTTGTGATGGTGGAATCCCACTGAGGATGACGTGTGTGTGTGCGTGTGTGTTCCAGAGCTGTGATTCATTACACAGCTGCCCTCATTGGCTCGCTGCAACGAAAAGTTCAGACCTCAGTTCACAGCTCACCTCAGCTCCACACGTACAGTACGAGCTAATGAAAAGACCAAACTGAAGCTACAGTGATGAGAGTCAGTACGTTTGCGTGGATCTGAACACCGTTCTTTGGGTCTCATGCAAATATTTTTAAATTCTGAGATGAAAAGTGAAATACTGTACTTAAACAAATCCAGAGAGCGTCGATGCAACTCACAAAAAGCTTGACTGTGTTCACCATTATGATGCATCGCTGTTATTAAGGATGTCCCAAAGCGATATTCATATTAAATATTGGTCCGATAACAGTAAAAGAAAATTTAAAAAAGACCATTTGATTTTTTTGGGCTAAAAAACCGTGCTATATGATTATGATACATCATTTGTTTTTACTGGATTTATCGAGATTATTTTTCAGGGTTAATCAGCAGTTATTTATTTATTTATTTATTTGACTGTTAGCAGGATAACATTAAAAATACTAAACAGATTTTGAGAAAATGTTAACCAAAAATAGACTTTAGGCCATGGTAGATTTGATTACATTTTGGAGGACATATGGATAAATTTACTGATTCTGGATCAGATTAAAAAATTAAAAAAACATTATTTCTTAATAGGATGACATTTCAAAAATGCATGTCTCAGATAATAATTGACTGATTTTTATGATATTTTTGGTTTCCTCAGTTACTCCACAGTTTCATCTGGATTGGATCTGGATTGTGCATTTCATCATCAGTGTTGTTAAAAAAACATGTGCACATTATGACCTACTGTATGGTTATTAATGGGGACGATGATGGTACCATGATCGGGATCATTGATCCAGATAACTGTGAACATCTGGAAAAGAGGAGATATATTGGTGCTTGGCAGAGGTTTGTGCTCTTATTTCATGTGTTTTTGTTGCTATTATGTGTGTTTTCTGTTGCTTTTTTTGTGTATTTTGTATTTTTCTGTCATTTTGTGTTTTGTTTTTGTTGTTTTTCCTCATCCTCATTCCTCATGTGGTCCCAGGGCCACAAGTTGCCCATGTTTTGTTTACATTAAGGACCTGTCTATCCACACAATGCGTTTGTGTTTGTACAGTATATCTACTGTATGTACACAATGGCATTGTCATGAATGGAAAAGGATTAGCTTTGAAATCGTTCCTGTGTTAAGAGACTGACTCTTCATCCTGTTACAGCTGCCTTAAAATTACACATTGTTTTATGTGCAAATGGTTAACTTTATTAATACAGTGAGAGCAGCAAACAAAAGATGCTAAATTAATTGTGGAGGTTCTAAAATGGTAGATAAATGATATCTAAAGTAAACACAAATTTACATAAAATCACAAAATTTCAGGAAAATTGCACACATATACTCAAAGTAACTCAGAAAACACACGGAATGACAAAAACAAATACACAAATTGACTAATAACACACAAAAGAACAACATATTGATTAAAAATGCACAAAATTTCAACAAAAATAAACACAACTTCCTGCGATGGACTGGCGCCCTGTCCAGGGTGTACCCCCGCCCAGCGCCCAATGAGAGCCGGAGACTGGCACCGGCGGACCCTCGCGACCCTGAACAGGAATCAGTGGGTCTGAAAATGAATGAATGAATGAATAAACACAATTTCAACAAAAATAAACAAAATTACTCCAAAAACCCAAAAAGGACCCAAAAAACAACATAACTCTGAAAACACACGTTATGATCAAAAACCACATACAAAATTTCAGAAAAACTCCACACATTGACAAAATATACACAAAGTAACTCAGACAACAAACATAATAACTCAGAAAACACACAAAATGACAAAAAATACGCAAAATGACTAATAACACACAAAAGAACAACACATTATTCTAAAAAATACACACAAAAAACATTAAGATGATACACAAAATGACAATTAAATTCCACAAAAGGACCCAAAAAAACCAAGATATCTCTGAAAATACACGCTACGATCAAAAGAAACACACAAAATGTTTCGAAAAATGCAAAGATTGGCAGCAAAAATTCACAAAGAAAGCAGAAAATAATAATAAATCCAAAAACAAATGCATTAATGCTCATAGTGGTCATTATTCTAAATGCTGACACGGATGTGGATCATGTGACTCTCAGATCAAACAGTAGCTCATCTTTAGTGAAATGCATTATTTAATGTCTGTAGCAGCTGCTTTGTTTACTGATTGATTTCTATTGCTAATCCACTGTTTTTCCACCTATCCATAAGAACGTACTACACACAAGCACACACTTTCCTAAACCTCTTTGCGCCAAAAGTGGCAGCGGGAGAACCTTGAGAAAAGGAGAGAATGAACGTTGGAAAGGCGAGGGATGGGAATGGAGTGAGTGAGTTGGGGAATGAGAAAATGAGAAGGACGGACAGCATGGATTCTTTTCTTTGGGGGTCTTAAAGACATGTTTCTCTCAGATGTTGGCTCTTCTTCAGATGCTAATGGTTCACTCTTATTCCCAAGCTGGGCCTTAGCATAACAATGCAGTGGAAGTGAAAGAGCTAAACCTCTGCTTTCTTTAAGAAGCCAAAGCTGGGCTTTTCTCGTGCACTCATGCCCCCCCTCTCTCTTTGTGCCGCCGCTGAATGGCCTGTGGAACGCAAAGGCCAGGTGATCACAGAGAAGACTGAAAATGAGACCCAAAAAAACACATTTTACTGCTTTAAAACTGCATCGATGAGGTCATTAGCTGCGTTTTGTTAGCGTCACTGTATGAGATACTCTCGTATTCAGTACCTGAGATTGTATACAGAGGTTTTTCTTTGCTTAATCAATCAATCAGTTTATTACAGATGAACAGAAAATGAATCAACAACAATATCAAGTCATTAGGAAAGAACAGACACTCATCTAACACAGCTGTGGCCGTCAGGGTCGGATCATTACTGCGCCCCAAACTTGCTTTTCTGGGACATGTGACTTCTTTTGTTATGATACGTAAAACATTTGTGATTTTCAGGGTCAAACATGAGTTCATCAAAGATAAAGACATACACAGGTTTTATACAGTAGGTCAAAGCATAGATTAACAGTATTATTTTAATTAGATGTTTCACATTTAGAAATTAAACGATCAGTTATTATAGTTAGTTAAAGATAACATTTACTGCTGATATAAAGCAATACAAATTATGTTCAAGACTGATTGATTGATTTATTCATATTTATCATTTAGGGGTCTATTGTGTCTATTTATTTGATTCATTAGGTACAGTATATGTATATGAGTTGTTTAAGGTGTATTAGGTTTATTTGTTAACGATTTTGTGAATTTTGCTTTTTTAGTGTTAATTTGAGTGTCCCAGTTATTTATATCTGATTTGTCTCATGGCTTACGTACTTGCTTTTGTTATTGTTAGATTTAGATTAAGTTGAAATCAAATGTTCTGAAACTGTTTGACCTTGTCCCTGAAAAATAGGTTTTGAGAAAGTTGACCTGAATATATTTTATTATTGGTAAATAAGAGCTACTGGACAATACTGGTAATAGAAACAACCTGAATTAAAAAAAAACACAAAAAAAACATTACTATAAAGTTTTTACACTTTCATGAGGAAGTTTTTGCGATTTTTTTTGTAACATTTTTTTTTTTTTTAATTAGACGTGAAACAATAAAGGAACATGGAGTGTGATAAAGAGGTTTGGAGCGTCCGTCTTCCTGCGGCGAAGTCTCACGTGATGAGACTTCATGAGAGTTGCGAGGCTCCTAAACAACCGTCAATGGAAACGCGTTCAAAGCGCAATTATGCTTTGTCGACATTCAGAAATATTGCTTTTATTTTGCTAAAATCTGTAATGAAAACCCAGCTAATGAGACCAAAACAACACATTGATCCCTGCTTTAAAATTGCATTGCTGAGGTTATTAGCTGCGTTTCCATTACCCTTGGAAATGTGCAAAATCTAAAAAGTGCAAAGTGGTAATAAAAACACCTGAATTTTGAAAAAACACTCAAATATCGTTCAGAAGTTTTTACGCTTTCATCAAGAAGTTTTTCAGACGTTTCAATATTGAAATGTGATGCAAAATTGCAATAGAAACACATTTACACATCACAGAACGTGACGTCCCTGGTCACATGACCACTTCTCTTCTGTCCACACGTACGTGCCATGGTTTCTCGCAGAGGAGAATGCAACGTTTCTTAACATTGTACTTTAAAATTATTACTGCCACATGGGACGTGAAACAATACAGGAATGCAGAGAGTTAGAAGGAGGTTTGCAGTAAAATCTCGCGCGATGAGATTTCACGAGAGTTACGAGGCTCCAAAACAAACCCCAATGGAAACACGTTCAAAGCGCAATTATACTCTGTCAAAACATTAGAAATATTGCTTTTATTTTGCGAAAAACTGTAACGAAAACACAGCTGTTGAGATCCAAGATAAATGAGCACGATGACAGAAGACACTCTGAATATTATCAGCTTTTGCTGTTAAAGCTGTAAAGAATTATGTCTGTTGGACGAGGCCTATCCAAATGTTATGACTGTGTGTCCCGTGCTGACTCCAAGACATCAGAATCTGACATGTAGGCGTGAGCCCACAGGGTTTGTGCAGCGTGAGCCGCATTCTGACCTTGGCGAGGCTCGTTCAGATACCGTGAGGTCCCGATAAGCCTCCAGCAGCTAAACCAAGAGCAGGCACGTGGTTCTGGGTTCTATCGTTTATCAGAGGAGGAATGACAAGGATCAGAGGTAAAGAACATGACGCGGGACATGGAGAGTCTGTAGGTCGCGCAGGCTGTGCTAACAGGCGATGACTCCTACAGAGACAGACCGTTCCCTCCTATCACACAACATTTGGTTCTCTGCCCATCTGCAGAAAGGACTTGACATTTAGCTCGAAGGTGTTTCATGTTTCATCTGAGATGGTTCGTTGGTTCAGAACTGAAGGCGAGAGTCCAGAGGCTTCAGCTAAACTACAAATGTTTTATAAAGATATAATGACATTAGAAATACACAATAATGAGTGTTGCTATGATGTGAAACATCTAAAAATAATCTTGTATATAAAGTGGACTGTGCATGTAGCATGAGGACAAGAAGAAAAAGGTTGGACTTCAACATTTAACAAAATAAAGGCCTGGAGATTAATCCATATTACTAAATCGACATGAAATGTTAAAAGTTACCAATTTCTGCTTTAAATGAGGAAATCTGATTTATTTCACAGAAGGTTGTAAGAATATGAAGCAGGTGGAGGAGAGCTCCACAATATAGGAATATCATCTCAGCATTAGCATAAAGACCAATCTGAAGATGAATGCAGGGAACAATAACGGGTTTAGTCTAATTTCATTTTTATTTTTCATATTTTTCTTCATTTTGTGTTTGTTTGTATATAATTGGATTGTTATTAGCATGTTTTTGTGTATTTCTGTTGTGGCTTTGTATATTTTTTTGTCATTCTGTGTTTTGTTTGTAATTGTTTTGCATTTTTGGAGTCATCTAAGTTCTCCTTTTGTTTATTTTTCTGCTATTTTTTAGCTGTTTTTTGGACTAAATGTATGTATTTTTTTGTCACCCTTTTGTGCAGTGTTTCATAAAATTGTATGTTTTTTTTTTAAGTAAGTTTGTGTATTTTTGCTGTTTTTTAATGTTTTTATTGTCATTTCGTGCATTTGGGGGCCTCACAAAATTAAACCACATGTGGCCCCTGGACCACCAATTGCCTATGTCTGGTTTAGACCTTCAGAGAACATTTAAAGCTGCTGAGGACTTTTTAAAACTGTATTTCATCCCAAATTCATTCTCATCTCACTGCTGACGTGACATATTTGCTGCTTTCGAGGATTGAAAACCAAAAGAAAACAATCGCGGATGTTGATAGTTTGGTTTTTCACGGAAACACCCGATTACAACCAAAACCAGAGTGAAGTCATGCACAGAGAAAATAATCATAATCATTTTAAAAGGCAGGACCAAAATGATGTCAAGCGAACCACAGTTTTTCTTTTTGTCTGACAAAGAAACTAAATAAATCACAGAAATAATAAGGAAAAAATACTTTTCCGCTTTGTTGCCATCTTTGCATTTTTTTTGTTGGACTCCAAATCCCATAATGCAACGCACAAAACTTTCCTGAAGGTCAAGTCTTGTGACCATTTGTTGATGGCGGAGGCTATAACCAACTTTCATTCAGGCAGTAATTTCAACCTCTGACATTTGTTTGTGAGTAAATGATCTGTACAATAACCTTACAAAAGGTTTTCTGTTGAAAAATGATGGTCACCATTAGCTTCAAGTCGTGCATCACGTAAGACATCATACAAAGACAAGTTTGAACTCATTAGCACTACTAACGTGCTCTAGATGTCCTCCCCCCGGTCATGGTAACTCTCTCTGCCTTTCTTTATGCAGATGAACAATTGCTCCAGGTGCAACACAGAGGAAGTTAGCACCTACCCAGCACATCCACACACTCTATTTACATGCAAAACAACTGAGCTCAGTCACAGAATGTGTGAACACAGGTGTGTGTGTGTGTGTGTGTGTGTGTGTGGGACATGAAGGCGATGTTTTTCCTGGAGTCACTAATCTGTTTGTCCTGACACACTTAGCATCTGTGCTGAGACGGTTTGAATCATGCTATTGTGTAATTAGGAGCTTTGTGGAGACACATTTGTGCAGGAGGAGATTGCAAAAGAAGAAGAAAAAAAAGCCTTTGCTTGTGCTGAGTTGCGCTTTTCTCGTTGCTCTTTCATTTGTGCGTTTGTGCGTATAAATGTGAGTGTAGGTTTATAGGAAGACGGTGGTATTTCTTAAAGCCATTTGAAGGCGAGCGCCTGGCGCCACAGCAACACGACTCCTCCTGGTGCCAGGCCCGTTTCTTTCAAGGCGCTGCTAAATGACACACAGCTGGCTGATGAAGACAGCTGTCAATGCTGCACCACTACGCCCTGATCTGTCTCCGTCTGATAGTCTTTCCCTCTTTTTCTTCCTCTCTCTCACACTCTGCTGCCCCCCTCCCTCCTCCTCCCTTCACAGCCCAGACTTTGTGGAGCCGAAGTTTGGGAGAAAAAAAAAAACCCACTTCCTGGTGCTGGTGCTCACTTCCTTTTCTGTTTGTGGGACTTCCCGTGCTGACTCTGTGATGAGGCCGCACACTCTCTGGGAGAGACTTCCTGATGCACAGACAGCTGGGGAGATAATTCTCCTTTTTGGCCTTTGTCAGGACTTTTTCTACCTCACATTCTGTCCCCTGAGGTTTTTCCTCTTCTCTGAACTGTTTTTCCATTTGTTCTGCTCATCTGCAGGTTTATTTTTGAGATGATGCAAAACAAGAAAAAAAAAAACACATTCAGTGAGCACACTTTTATAACACACAATGCCACAAGCACCAATCTCTGATTCACGGTGATGTGTTGGAACATGCTGAGCAATATTGCACCATTTTTGTGTCCCATCCAATGGCACTGACATCAACCTCATCGACTACTGTAATGTAGAGGAGACGTAGCAGCTCTGACCAAACATATGAAAATAAAAAGAGATATGATGAATGAAAAGGAGCTGGAGCACGAATGAGAAGCCTGAAAAACATCCAAAAGTGACTAAAAAACACGTAAATTAACAACACAAAAAAACAGAAAGACAAACTGAACGACCAGAAAATATACAAAAGGACTAAAAAAACATACATAATGACAGAAAAATATACTAAATCACACCACACACATACAAAATGACAAAAAATGCATTAAGTGACAATAAAAATAAAAAAATGACTCCAAAAACACACAAAATGTCAGAAATGACAAGGAAAACATAAAACGACTAAAAACACAAACGATGACAAAAATGAACAAAATGACAATTTTCTTGACCAAACAACCAGGAGAAATAAAAAAGGACTCCACAAACATACAAAATGATAGAAAAATGCATTAAATAACACCAAAAACATAATACTGACAGATAAATACACTGAATGACACCACAAACATACAAAATGACAGGAAAATGCATTAAACGACAAGAAAATTATTTAAAAATGACCCCAAAAACACATAATATGATGACAAAAATGAACAAAATATTAGAAAAATGCATTAAATGTCAACAAAATATTCACAAATATACAAAATGACAGAAAAATAGACAAAATGACAAGAAAATTCACAAAAGAACATAAAAAACACACAAAATGATTCCAAAATTATATAAAACATGGCAACAGAAATACAGAAACACACAAAAAAATGACAGGAAAAATACACACAACATGCAGCATGAGTGTGATGTTTTTGTTAAAGTTTATCGCATAAAAATCAATAAATAAAATACACATCTCGTGGTAAAGAACAGCCAGCGATATTATTTTGGATTTTTGATGGAAACTTCAACGATTTCTTTTTGCAGTAAGTTAATATGCATCCTATTTGTTTACATTACACTTCCTACATGGGAAGGAAACTGTAAGATTAAAGTCAGAGTGCTGACTGAAAACCTAATGAGATTAACACCAACATCAATCCTGATTTTGAGCGTGACACACTTTCATTTAAACTGCTGTACTTTTGATGGCTCAAACCACAACAATGTGTCTTTGTCTTTCTCATAAAGAAGATCTAGAGTGAGGTTTAGGTTTTCTGCTCTAACCCAGTTAAGTATTAGACTGAAACACAGCCGTGGTTTGTATGTGGACTCCTCAGAGGCAGTGGTGTGTGTCGGTCAGCAGCTTTGCTTTGCTTTGTGAGGCAGACAAATAGGTTTAGTACGTGTTTCTTCTCTGTTTGCACGGCTGCTCTCATAAGGCCGGAGGTTTTCTGAGGGGAACGACCCGCCAAAGGCCATAAATACCGTAGTTGGGTTGGATAAGTGGTGTTGTTTCACCTGAGAATCGAGTCTGTAGTCAGACGAGCTGTGGGCATTTTTAACCTCAGTTCACTTCCATAGAGATAGTATCACAGTGTGTAGAATCTGAGTTATGCACACAGATCTAAGACGCTGGCAGTTTCATTCTAAGATAAATTACAGAAGTGTTTATGTAATCTCCATCCATCACGTGTAGGATTATGTCACGTCTTGGACAAAACATCCATCCTTCCCAATACAAGCTTGTTGAGTTCCTACGGGAAAACCATAGGGTTCCCAAAGGAACTTAAAGCTCAGAATTCCCTAGAGTGCTGCTGAGTGACAGGAAAAGTCCGGACTTGTGCTCACGTCCTGGGTTTCCTGAGCTACCGCTGGGCTCCACAGTCTTCGGGAGCTACGGCTAAAGTACACACACACAGGAAGAGGTGACATCTGAAACAGCAAATGCTGCAACAGTTTGTTTATCGTCTCTTTAAACTGGTGAAAGTTTGGAGTGTGTGTTTTATATCCTCAGGCCATCTTCTCACACTCCAGCATCTGGCGAATAACAAACAGTGAGATTCAACTTCCAGTTAAACGTCTAATTTCACCAAGCGACAGTAAAACACCTCCAAACAAATTCACTCACGCATCATACGCCTGAAAATATGTCATTAAGTTTGACAAACAGTGCCGGTTTAAACTAAATACAACTGTTTTCCCCATCTGGACTAATTATATGAAAGAGAAAGCAGCCCAGAAGTCAACATATAATTCATTTTTGTATTTGGAAATCTGTCAGGAAAATATGAAATTATTACTCCATTGAAGTCACAGTTACATTTTCTACCCAGAAAAAAATTTGAAGCATTTTGCTTCAAATTGTCACAAACACATTAGTGTAATGATGTTAAATACTTAATGAAGGTATCATCATCTTATCTTTTAACAACTTTTTCATTTAAAATGAAATGCTTAAGGACAGGGGTTCACAACCTTGGGGGTCACGAAACACTGGGAGGGGGTCGCCAGATGCCATCAAGAAACTTATTTTTCAATTCAAGACCATTTTTGTTATTTTTCCCTTCTTCTGATTTGTCAAGTCCATTTTTCACCAGTTTTAAAGTAATTGTTCCTACTTTTTTTTATTATATTACCCATTACGCCCATTTCTGCCACCTTTAAGCCAATATTGAACCCTTTTTACCACTTTTTCTGCCTGTTTTTAGCCACTCTGTGTATTTGCAACTTGTAACCAATTTCTGTGTTTTTTTAAATCCCATTTCACCACCTTTTATACCATTTTTGGTCACTTTTAACCTATTTTATTTCTGCTTAAAACAAGATGACTATATACTATGGCACAAATAATAGTAAACATTCCTGGATAACAGTGGATATTATTCAGATGAATAAATAAATGTGTGTATCACAGATTCATAGAACAATGGACCATTATTTTGCTGAATTTATGGATGGACCCCAAAAATCTCTCCCGTTTATTCCCCCTTATAGATGGTCCTGTCTCCACATGACTGTTCTTCAATGTTCATGTCTGTGTTCAACCACCTTCAGGTCCAGTGGGGGTCCCCGGCCTCTGGAAACTTTATTTTGGGGGTCTCGGACTGAAAAAGTTTGAGAACCACTGCTTTAGAGCTGAGGGATGAATGTGTAATGAGCTTGAAATAACCTAAAGCTCTTTTCCTTTTCTCCCCCCTTCATTCTCTCTCTTCTGTGTGTCCTCCCCCCCTCCCTCTTCCCCTCCTTGTCCTTTTTTTTCTCCTCTTTTGGGAAACATGCCTTTCCCAGCTGCACAGCCCCCACAGCGCGAGGCCAGGCCAGGAGCACAGCTGGCCAGACTTGGTGGAGCCAGTCGACAGGCGCATGGAGTGCAGCCCGCCCAGGGCCGGCTTCCTCCACAAACATGCCCAGGTGTGGGGCCTCCGAGCTGGGCTTCTGATCTCCACCAAACAGCAGTGTGTGTGTGTGTGTGTGTGTGTGTGTAGGGATGTTGGGACAGGGATCAAGAAGGCAAAGGTTTTGGGAGAGGAGGAGGAGGCGTGGGGTTGTCATGATGTGTGTGTGTGTGTGTGTGTATATGTCCTGTTGAAGCTGTGTCAACACTATGTGCTAATATGAGTGTGTGCATCTGTATCTCCATGTGTTTGTGTTCGGGGAAGTCAGGGCTCACCCCTGAGGGAGACACTGCGGCCTGAACAATAATTGTAGCATTGTGTACCTAAATTGTGTGTGAATTGTGTGTCCCTGCCCACTACACACTGGTGCCAGCACAGAGAGAAAGAAAAAGAGACGCAATTACCATACTGTGATGTGCAGTGACTCATCTCAAAGATTCAACACTGCCTATTAGCATATAATAGAGAATAAATGATCACCTGCACACACACACACACACACACACACACACACACACACACACACAGCGCTCAGGGAGGTGTTTGAACAATAAACGATGGTTGATTACTTCCCTGAAAACAACCACTGACTACAATGTTGACTAATGTGTTTGTGGTTAGACATTTGTTCCAATTAGCCTGTATATATACATGCAACTAATACACACTTGTGATTGTTGACTAGTGGAAGGTGACCAGATTTTTTACATCTAAAACCAGGACAGTAATTTAACCCAAAGAAGACAACAGGTTTTCAAAACATACTATTTGCATATGATGTTTTTTGTAAACACACATTTGCCTCGTGTCTGAAAAATAGTCTTTCAAATCAGGTGTGTCCCCACACTGATTTAGAGAAACCACGTACAAATGAGTATGTAGCGCATTCACATTAATAGTATGAAAGACTGAGTACGTGAGCTGGAATTAGACAGGTTTGTTTACCCTACTGATAACGTGTTATTGCAATAGTAATCCTTAATGTGTTGAGTTGAAGTTAGGTTTTGTCAGTAGCACAATGAAGGGTCTCCAAAATCTCCAAAATGGTGACATGAAATGTGTTTCCAGAGTTTATGCATCAAATGACCACATGCTGATATTCTACTTCACATGTGTCAAACTCATAGCACAGGGGCCAAATCCGGCCCTTCGAAGCATGCATTTCAGCTTGCAGGAAAAAATTAAAATTCATTTCAATTCAACTTTATTTATTTAGCGCTAATTACAACAAAAGCGCTATCAAAATCTAAAATTCGGAATATAAAAGAAAAAAGGAAAAAAACCAACAAATCCAGGTGAACAAGCATAAGCGACAGTGGGAAGAAAAAACTCCCTTCTAACAGTTTTTCTTTTAAAAGGAAAAAATCTCCAGCAGAACCAGGTTCAGAGGTGGTAGCCATCTGCCTCCAGAGATAGACCATCAGTGTTCCAGACAAGTTGAGCCGTGAAACATTGATCAGGAACCGTCAACTCCAGCTTCAAAACACACACCTGAAACAGAAAAGAGAGAGAAGGGCGAGGAGAAGGCACAGACTGCAGAACAACATGATACCTGGTGCTAAACAATGTGTGAGTGGAATGAGAATGAATATGGGGTGGACATCAGTGTAAATGGCGTGTGAGCAGTATGCTGGGTATTCAACGAGGTTCAGAAGTTGGGGGTTGGCTGCAACCCGGCACAACTGCGTCTGACTGGACTTCACTCATTGCAACCCATTAAAGCTTTGTGTAGATGGTGGATTGTGTTTGAGAGTAGTGTTGGTGTTCTACTATATAATCTTAGTTTTTAGTTCCTATTTTTTTAGGTTTAGGGCTTTGGTCCTAGTAGTTAGGTTACCGCTGTTATACAATATACTCTTTAGCAAATAAGTAAGGCAAGGCAAGGCAAATGTATTTGTATAGCACATTTCATACTCAAGGCAACGCAATGTGCTTTACATGATCAAAAAGTGCAACAGAAAACATTAGGTTTTGAGTTTAGCCTTAAAGGTGGAGAGAGTAGCAGCCTCCCGTACTAAGACTGGGAGCTGGTTCCAAAGGCGAGGAGCCTGGTAGCTGAATGCTCTACCTCCTGTTCTACTTCTAAACACATTAGGAACTTTCAGTAGACCAGCAAACTGAGAGCGGAGTGCCCAGACGATAGGGCACTAACGGGTCTCTAAGATACACAGGAGCTTGATCATGTAGAGATTTGTATGCTAACAGGATGATTTTAAACTCTATTCTAGATTTTACAGGAAACCAGTGAAGGGAAGCCAGTACTGGTGAAATATGCTCTCTCCTGTTAGAACCTGTTATGCTAGCTGCAGCATTCTGAATTAACTGGAGACTTTTTAGTGAGTTACTAGGACATCCTGACAGTAAAGAGTTATAATAATCCAGTCTAGATGTAACAAATGCATGGATTAGTTTTTCAGCATCACTCTGGGCCAAGATGTTCCTGATTTTAGAGATATTACAGAGGTGGAAAAAGGCTGTCCTTGTGATTTGTTTAATATGAGAGTTAAAAGATAAGTCAGTATCAAAGATAATGCCTAAGTTTTCTTACTGTGGTGCTGGGTGACAGCGTGATGCCATCCAGAGACACTATTCGCTCTGATAATTTCTCTCTGAGGTGTTTTGGACCAAAAATAAAATCACTTCAGTTTTATCCTGGTTAAGAAGGAGAAAGTTACAGTTTATCCAGGATGTTATATCTTTAAGTCAAGCCTGGAGTTTTAATAATTGATGAATTTAATCTGATTAATTCATTGACAAATAGAGCTGTGTATCATCTGCATAGCAATGGGAATTTATGTTATGTTCTCTGATAATGTTACCTAGTAGGAGTGTGAGGGCTGACCCCGCCCACACACTGGACAGCTGTCACTCATTCAGCTCCAGGGTGTAACGTCCAGGCTCCACCCCTATGGCCTGAACCATGGCAGGACATGAGGGGAGATCTGGAATGTCAATTTAAGTTTATTATTTACAGTTTATACATAATTTGCTAATATTATTTGTCAATGTGTTTTACTTGCCAAATCTTATTTGCTTATTTAGATTTAGCTAATTTACTTACCAATTTATGTATCTAATTATGTCTGTAATGTGTCTGTCTAGTCACCCCCTTCATGTTTGGTCTGATCAGCCAGCTTAAATGTTCCCCCGTGTGTCATTTGGGAGGTCTGTTGGGTTGTGTCATGTTCAGTTGGAGTTCAGTTTGTTCCCTCTGTTAACATTATTTTTTGGCTAAATAAAAGCCGTAGTCTTGAATTGCTTTGGTGTGTTCCTACTTTGACCCTCGGTCCCTGACAAGGAGCATATATAATGTAAAGAGTATTGGTCCTAAAACTGAACCTTGTGGAACTCCATGATTAACGCTGCAGCAATAAGTGATGATCCACTGTATCGAAGGCTGCACTGAGATCTCAGAGCACCAGAAATCATGAATCATTGTGTAAATAACACTCAGTAATATTTCCAGGTGCTCACAGTTTTCATGGTGCTTATATTACATGATTGCAGTGATTGCAGTTGAAAAAACTAAATTCTTACAAAATCCTTAAATTTTCCTTAAATTATGACATAATATTTCCCTTAATTAAATAGAAATTGGTCACAAAATCTAGGACATTTAACGTGAAGATCCTGTTGGCACTGATATCTGCCACTTATTGCTTGTATATGATCGGTTTCTTACATATTTTGTATTTTCATGTGTACGCAGAAGTGCAAACTAGGGCACAATGATGTTGAAATTACTCGCTTTCCTGCATAAAATCTGTGGCCCACTTGAGATCTAACTGCTCCGTATTTGGCCACTGAACTAAAATTAGTTTGACACTCCTGTTCTTGGTCACTTTGTCGCTTAAAATGTTTTCAGAACTTTCAAAAGTGGAGAATCAACAAAGATATTTAGCTTCAGTGTGTGTCAGGTTTTTGTCGTTGTAGGTTCCAAATGCATTTTGGGAAACTTGGAAGAATACTACTAATAATACTAATACTAGTAGATAGTACACAGTATATACTAATTGAGTTTGTAGTGTATAGTACGGAGTGTGACATTTTGAACACAGCCCCCGTGCAGGCTGAGCTCTTCCCACACTTAAACAAAAACACACTCCTTTAAACAGCTTCGCCCATGATTCACATCATAAATCACAGCACAAATGTATGCTTAACCCATTTCAGATTGTGACTCAACAGTAAGGATGTAAGAAAAAAATCGATTCAGCGATAAATACAGCAATACTTTACCTCACGATTTTTGTATTGTTCCGAAAAATGTCCAAATAGATTTTTTTAACCATGTTTTTTATTTAAAAAAAAACATTTAATTGCGCTAACATATGCATAGCACGTAAACGCCCGGTCACTAGGTGTCAGTAAACCACATCAGACCTTGTTAAACTACTTCACTGCTCAATACATTTTAGCTGGAAGTTGATTGCACTTTATTTTATCTTTATTTATCTCAAAATCTAAATTGAAATACAATAAATAAACAACAAAAATACAACCCGTCAGGATCAAGACAGTTTATATGCATATGCATGTTAAACACATTATAAATAAGATAAACCACCAAATTCACATACTTTTATAGATGTACAGTATGTCGTTACCTTTTAAAAGAATTTAGGAACTTATCAGAATCAGAATCTGTTCTTTTTAGAAAAATGTAATTTTACTGTTTGATAAACATACCACTTGTTTTTGATATTGGTGCTTGAATTACAGTTCATTAACATTTACTTGTTCTTGCAAGTTAAAAAAAAATGCTGAAATAAATTGTATTTCATTCCATTTTGGACAAGGAAACGTGAAATTTGATATTTATATTGATATTGATATTTTTGGAATAAAGTCATAATTTTGTGAGAATAAAGCCGTAAAAAACCTTGTAATTGTATAGCGCTCAGAATTTCCTGTTGATGTGAACGCAACTACCAGCGATAGCTCTTAAGTTGACCAGTTCCATCCAGTTCCTTCTTCACAATAAAAGAGGCTATTTGTTCCAAATCAGTCTGGTTTTTTTGGTCGGAATGAACGCAAACGTCTGCAAAGTGTCTTTAAAGTCCTTAAACTGATAACAGTGGTGATGATGGGCCAAAAGCCTCAGGATTTCACCATGTGTGAAACCGAAAGAGAAATATAATCTCACTAAATGTTCCACATTCTCCATAATGCACGAGTGACTGCTAAAACTGTTACTATGTAAAAACAGAACAGGCTCATTAAGTCCCTCCTACTGCTCCTATTGCAAATTACCAGAATCCACCGCGACCGAGCAAAAAAGAACCAATCAGAGCCAGGATTGTGTTTGATGGACTGTCTTCCTCCTCAGCTAGCGTTAGCATCAACAGCTTACACGGCAAAGGCGTGTTCATAGTGAACGCGACCGTAGCGACTGCAGTCACTTCAATCGCCCTTGATGAGTCGCTTGAACATAGTGGTGCTTTTTGGTCACTTCATCACTTCATTGCTCCAGTGTGTGTAAGTGTGTGTGTGTGTGCGTGTGTGTGTGTGTGTGTGTGTGTGTGTAGAGCCGGTGACAGAGGAGAGAGAGGGTTGATCACTTCTTCTCCAGCCATATGTTTACAGCATTTATCATGGACAGCTCCGCTTTTACGGTTTAAATGATCAACTTACATAGTTACTAACGGATGAGTTCACTCAAAATGTAGGCTTATTCAATGAGTTAACAGCTTTAATTTTCCCCCATTGAGTTGAGGAAGTGTAGTACAGTCCTCCACTGTAGAAGGAGGGAGGGGCTGCCTCGGCTCTACAGATAGTGAAGGACGGGGGAGTTGTCGCTTGAAAAGTTCAAATATTTCAACTTTGGGTGACTAGGTCGCGCTTGACCTAATCGCTCAAATCATGCAAGTCACGTGGCTTGAGGGTTGATAACTTGAGGTTGTATCATTTACATTGACTTGAATTGAATGTAGTTGCTTCAGTCACTTCAGGAGGGATCTAAAAGTTGTACTTGATGAAATGTAATGCTAAGTCCTCTCCCTCCTCCAAGTTACCGACTGCACCTTTAACAGTAACATTACCTGTGGCTGATACCATATGCCCCCCCCCTCCCCCTCCTATTTTACTGCGGTACAACCAATGGTGACCTCACACAGGCCTGGTGACATCCAACCCAGGCATTTAATTTTATAAGCAGAGTCCCTCACTCGCAAACACACACACACACACACACACACACACACACAAAGGAGCTGCCTCCACACCAGATGAAACCTAGTGTAACAGGAGGCGTATGAGCCGGGGTCAGATCAGATAAGGCGAGGCCAGACAGGCTGAGATAAGCTCTTTGAACGGCTCTATCTGCAGCGTCAGGAAGACGCTCTCCCCTCCAGCAGTTTCACATGATTACTGCTCACTGTGCTGCTGCTCACTGCTGCTGGCCTGGTAGTGGCCTGGCCCTGCTACTAATTAACTGGGAGAGCCCTGGGCCCTCTGACTGACTGCCTTGTCTCCTAGGATCTCACTCTCCCCCCTGCCAGCCCACATCATCCTCTCTCAGGATTGCTCATGCATGCATGCTAACTGACTCTCATATAAATACACACATAGACTCACAAACAACTATCTGTTGCAGAGGGTGGGAGGGTCTGAGGAGGTGGAGGTGGCCCTCTTGTGGTGCACTAGAAAGCCAGTATAGGGAAAGGTCCACCAGTATCCATCTTTGATTTATCTTAATTAGTTCTATCTTTAATTTACTACCACTTGCAGTATATTTCTTATCACGGTTGCATGTCAAACTCATTTTAGTACCAGTTTAAACAGATTTTTTCAGGTGGGAAAAAACTATTTCAACATTTTTATACCTTAGTATGCACTTCCTTATAACTGATGCAAGACTGTATGTAAGGCACTGATCCCTGCAGGATCTTCACTTAAATTTCCTTTATCTTGAGACCAATTTTGATTGAATTTAGGAAAATTTTGTGGAATAATTTGAGAATTTAAGTTCTTTCAACAATTTGAGACTAAAAGCCACCAAATGACAATGACAGCCATCATGTGATATCAGCGTGGGAATGTTGTGAGCCCTGCAACTTGTGAAGTTTCATTGAATTTGTGTATTTGGAGTAGCTGAAATACCTACAACTGAATTATTTGATAGTTTGCACAACGATTCATGTTTTCTCTGTCATTCTTACTATCCCCTGTGGGCCACATTGGATGTTCTAAAGAGCCAAATTTGGCCCCCGGGCCTTGAGTTTGACACGTGCAGTAGGGAAAGGTCCACCACAATCCATCTTTGATTTATCATTTGCTCTATATTTAATGTACTACCACTGGCAGTTAATTTCTTTAAGCAGTCACTTTTTCCTGCATTCTTTCTTTACCTTATTGTCTAAAACAATTTCCAATAGTAGTCGGATGTACTTTTGCAGTTGGGAGTTCCCCACAAACTTTTATATTATTAAAAATCCACAAGAGTGTAAAAATAAAGATAAATATTCAATATACAGTAAGTCAAAGTATATTATAAAACACACTTAGTTTGATTAAGATGTAGTGCATTCACATTTGACAGTATGAAAAGATTGAGTACATGAGAAATACCTGTATGTACAGTAGAGGGGGCATGTTTTGCACATGGGCACACTAGTTATACTCAACCATCCCATGATGCATTGTGAGCGGAATATAAAATGGTCCTGGGACCGGTGTCACGTACTGAGTTACCTCCGTACTGAGATTATAACCCTAACCTAATTCAATAAACAAATAAACAGATGTTCAATCACTTTGAAAACATAAACAAAACAAATTATTATTTTTTAGCAAAAATGCATTTTCCGGTAGTGCGCATTAGGGATGTAACGATTAATCGTAAGGCAGTTAAAAATCGATTCATAGTTATCACGGTTGATATCGATTTTCTGAAAATTGAATCGCAGTACTTTTTTTAAGTGTAGGCAGCGGGCGGAGTCTGCGGGCGGAGTCTGCTAATACTTTCTTTTTGGCCGCCTTCTACTCTTAAATATGTTAATAAATGATTCATTACCCCTTAAGCACCGAAATATCTGTAATATTACTTGAATATCTGTAAAAGTCACGTTTTTCTATTAGCTCTGTCTGCTAGCATAGCTTCTCTTCTTCACTGAAAGATATCTGCATGCCAACCGACCACTGTGTTACCAGCGCCCTCTGCTGGTCCAAACAAATATGACGTAAATCAGTGTAATCACTTTTTTTTTTTTTTTAAAGTCCAATTGTTAAGGCACAAAATACATTTTCAGTTGCACTTTTAAAAGAAAAAGAACTATTATGCAGTTTTGCATTGTTTATTATAGAACCAGAATTTAAATTAATAGGCTTCATTTTTATTTGTATTATTCCTTTATTAATTTCATTCAAGATTTATTTTTAGTTTAATTGCATTCTTTTGAATAGTTTATCAAGGAATTCTTATGACAATGGAAAATAAAAGGAAAATAATACAGTATTTTCTAATTTCTAATTTCTAAATTTGTCTACAGTCCCATTTTGTAAAATAAATCGTGAGAGAATCGTATCGTGAACCCAGTATCGTGAATCGAATCGTATCGGGAGTTGAGTGAATCGTTACATCCCTAGTGCGCATGCACATATACAAACTCAGTACGATGCGCATTCAGTACATGACACCGGCTTCAAGCTAAAACCCAAACGTCCCCATTTCAAAATAAAAGCCTCTATTCTTGTTTTCCATTAGTTTTGTTAACTCTTTTGTAAATAGGGCTCTTATTTTGAAGTTAACTGGAAATTTTGTCAGTAGCACAATGGAGGGTCTCCGAAAATCTCCTAAATATTGGCATTAAATACGTTTCCGTGAGTTTTATGGATCAAATGAGCACATGTTGATATTCTACTTGGTCACTTTCTCACTTCAAATGTTTTCAGAACTTTCAAAGGTGGAGAATCAACAGAGATATTTAGCCTCAGTGTGAACATGGTTTTTATTGTCATTGTAGGTTCCAAATGCATAAACATGGAAGTATACTTCAGCGTGAACTGTCACCATACTAATCACACTTACATTATATAGTAGACAGTATATACTCATTGAGTTTGTAGTGTATAGTACGGAGTGTGACATTTACAACATAGCCCAAGTCTGTAAACGTGCTACAAAAGTAGCCATAAAACATCAGGTCCCACGTCCATTCCTTATCCATCATTATTTATGATGTGTTATAATGATGTGTATGTATATGATAGCAACTGAAACTGCTGTGGTGACCCCTCGTCTTGGTTCTCAATCTGGCTTTAAGACCATCACATACTCTTTTTAGCCATGGCCCAAATTTATCAATATCACAGACGAGAAACTTCTCGAAATGTTACCAAATTATAAAATGTCTTAAAGGGATCTCAATCCAAATGAAAAACATGTCTCAGCTGATACAGTATACTGTGCTGCACCCAGTCACAGCACAGAGGTTATCAGTGTGTGACCCCAATCCTCCAGGGTCTTTAAATTAGGGGTTTGACTCCTGATGCTCTGCATCCTGAAGACAATGAACAGCTCAATTAAGATGTTTGAAGCACCATAAAGTCAGAAGACACTCAGTGAGAGTGTGAGAGCTGCAGGATTCTCATGGTTAACAGGCACAGGTGGTGTGTGTGTGTGTGTGTGTGTGTGTGTAGGTGTATTTGTGTTTCAGTTACTATGTTTGTGCCCAATGGTTGGCTTGTTCTCTTGTCCACACACACACAGAGACACAGAGTGGCTTCCTTTTCAAGAGGTCAAGGATGTGCACGTACACGCACACAAACGCACACAAACGCACACACTGATGAACTGAAGCATATCTGCTGATTCTACTTTGCCAGTTTGAACAGCTGAGAGTGGATTTTAGCACATTTTATCACACATTAGCACACTTTAGCAAACTTTAGCTCACTTTAGCGCACTATCTCAGTTTAGCCGACTTTAGCTTGCTTTAGCGCACTAGCTCAGTTTAGCAGACTTTAGCTTGCTTTAACACATTTTAACACACTTGAGCAGACTTAAGTTCACTTTAGCACATTTTAACACACTAGCTCACTTTAGCACTATCGTTCACTTTAGCTCACTTAGCTCAGTTTAGCTCACTTTGGCACGCTTTGAAGCACTTGAGCACATTTTAGCTCACTTTAGCTCACTTCAGTGCACTCTAAAACATTTAAGAGCACTTAAGCACACATTTTAGCACACTTTAACACACTCAACCTTACTTTACCACACCAGCAGACTTAAGCTCACTTTAGCACATTTTAGCACACTTTTGCTCTGTTTAGCAGACTTTAGCACATTTTAGCTCACTTTAGCGCACTCAAACACTTATGTGCACTAAGCAACATTTAGCACACTAGCTCACTTTAGCACACAGTAGCTCACTTTAGCTCAGTTTAGCACACTTTAGCAGACTTTAGCATACTAGCTCACTTGAGCAGGCTTTAGCTCACTTAAAACACAAGCACATTTTGGCTTGCTTTAGAATATTTTAGCACACTTAAGCTCACTTTAACACATTTTAGCACACAAGCTCACTTTAGAACATTGTAGCTCATTTTAGCACATTACTGAATGATTTGGAAACACCCACCCACTGCGCTCTGGCCTTACAAAGAACGATAAGTAATGTGGTGTAAATGTATATTTGTTGCTCACGATGTGAGAATTGGATGTCTTGCTTTATGATCTCATTTTGTGTTGGGAGATGATGGGAAAGGATTTCATAAACACGCTCTGAGCAGCGTGCTAGTGAAGGAATGCTAGTAAGACTAGGGTGCTGTGGTTTAGCTAAAATGGAGCGAGACTGCCGGTTTTATGACACTAAGCTGCATTTTAGGGGAATCATCCGTATTTATAGGAAGATTACTACAATAAAAAGGAGTTTGAGACCTCGTGCATGGAAAAGGGTTGTAACTGCTCTCAGCTGTAGATGTTTGGGGGCAGTGACGGAGGCTGTTGGAGGCCTAACGTGGCACCGAGGGCTCCTCGGCGTCCGTCTGTCGCTGGTCGGCCTGTTTCTCCAAGCCTGTGTGGAGGGGTTTTGTGGCCGCAGTGCTGCCTGAGGCCTGGCTGGGTTGATTTACAGGCGGAGTGGGGACATGTGTTGGGGATACTCCCAGAGCAGCCTGGTGGGGGCCAAGCCGGCCACACTACTGCTGCATGCACATCTGGAGTCTAGACTGAGTGGCTCTGCCGAGCGCCGTGCTCCCTCCCTGCTTCGCTCGCCACTTCCATCTCTCTCTCCATCCTTCTGCCTGAGCTTCATAATGACTTTCTTTCTGGGTGTCATTGGCCACGGTTACATGATGCTTTTTCATTCGGAAATAATTATTTTGAATTAAATTATTTAGTGTTCTGCTGCGTGTTTACATGGAAATAGTCATTCCGAATTGAGGTTTACTATATAAAATGGGTTGATTTGCCTTTATTCAATTCTGCTTTAGGTCTGGGAGTTGGGAAGGGTTCTGACTGGACAGGGGACAAACGTGACGTATTCACGTCTAGCGAAAAAAAACACACAACAGACCTTTTCTTTTTCCGCTACAACATAGAAGACCACATAATAAGAACTGTTTTCACTTTTATTTTGTTTGTGTCCGTGTGTACAGTGTGAATGTCTGTACAATTATGCTTCCGTCCATCCACTCTTTTCATTATATTCATATCTTCTAAGGCTTTTATTTAACAAGTTGTCTTGGCTCGAGTCCAGGCGGTCATCTTGGATTTTGTCGTCACCAGCACGTCATTGCGACAGGACGAGCATACGCAGAACGACCGGAATTAAGCATTTACAAGATCAAGGAATTATTCAATTTGGAAATACAATCATAATAAACCCGCCACCTGGAATGGCCATTTTCATTCAGAATTAAGTGCTTACGAGGTCAGTGAAAAGAGGATATAACTTTTATTCTGAATTAAACGGGCATTACCTCTCATGTAAACGTGGCCATTGAGTCCAACTTTTGGTCGTACTTTGTGTAGTTATCCACTCACTGCCCTTAATTCTTGTTTCGCTCTCTGTCTTTCTCGTCTCATGATGACAGAGGACAAAATAAACAGAGTGAAATGATTGTGCGTTGTGAGGAACATGTGGAAGATATCATGGGGAAGATTGTTATTCCTCTCACTCTGAAAGCTCTGAAAACGTTCACAGAGGGACCCTTCACTGATCTCTCAAGGCATCAGGGATCAGGCTCCTAAGCCAGAGAGAGCGGTCATATTGGCTCTGACACACATAATAAACACAATACGTCTTCTCTCTTTCATAAAGCCTTGTTTTAACAGTGGCTCCTGTTGGTTCTCTGTCAGGACAAATGTTCCTTGTTCAGATGAAGACGCCCTGTTTTAGATGTAAACATGCCCTATACTTCGATCTCCTCTATCTGATCTGGCACTCAAACATCCACAGAGAGATGAATGTATTTTTTTTTTTTTGCTTCTTTCTCACATATACAACTCAAAGTGAGCGCTCATTAACACTACATGGGAGTCCCTGGTGTAAACAGAGACATGTGTGTTATCTCTCATCACACGGACATTATGGATGGGACCCTGACGTTACTAAAGATGAATATGGTGCTTTTCATATTAATGATCTTGAGAGGAAGTGAGGCACCAACGGAGATACAAATAGCTGAGAAAATTATCAGCTGAGCCAGAGGGCGACTGTTTCTGAGGCCCTGTTTATACGACAACGTTTTCAAGTGATAAAGCAAAAGTTTTGTTCTCTGTACCTTTACACGGTAACGGCGTCTTGGTGCTTGAAAACGGAACTTTTTAAAAACGCTACCCTCTTCGTGTAAATAGGGAACCAACACTGAGCCTCAGAGTGAGGAACACTATTTGTGTGCATCACTCTTTGGAATTTAGCTGAAATTCTCCAACAAAGTGTTGATTTACTTCACCATCACTTGGATGGAGATTCTGACCACAATCACACAGCTGCACTCCTACTCAGAGCTTTAAATATTTATCTGAACTCTGGGTCAGGCTTAATTTCTATCTTTTTAACACAGACTCTTGTTGGACTGGCAATGGACGCTGCATGGTAAATTAAAGGTCAGGTGATGTGTTTCAGTAAGCATGAGGAAAAACACACAAATGGATGCTGAGGAGGTGAATGGAGGCTGTCTTATGGTACAATATATGAATAAATGATGTTTGATGTAAAATGATCTGTGTTCAAACCAGGGGACGGATCTAGATAAGCAAACTGCTTTTTTCCGTCGCCCTTTCCGGCATGCAAAAAGACAAAAAAAAAAACCATGATGTGATTTTGCTCTGAATGTCAAAGTGAATTTCTGTGATTGCAACCATGTCGGAAATGAACTGAATAAATAAAATAAATAAATGTTATAAAATGCATAAATGACTAATTCTTGGCTCGTTGTGTTACTGTGTGGGTCGCATATGTAGAGAGCAGCTGTGTGTGTTATAGCAGTAAAGTATAGTATGTAGTGTGTAGCATCACATGAAGCTGCTTGTCATGTTTCTAGGTGTATGAAGAATGAGTGACTAGTAACGTGCATGGATTAGAATAGTGTCGGCAGCGATGAGTTCAGGCTTAAAGAGCGATCGGCTTTATTTGGGTTCAGACCGTAGTCTGTCAGCCATGGGCCGGGTCACGTCCCACTAAAGCTCTACTCTTACTTGTGCCCAGAGGAAGTGTCTCTGACATGGGCTTATTTTGGTTCATTGCAAAACCACAGCGCCATCTATTGGCCTGGCATGTACTGTATATTACATCTTTTTTTTACGCTTCCTGCGGTCTCATGTAAAGAAAGATTGTTTTGAAAATGTTGCCGTGTAAATGCAGAACTTTTTGGAAACAAAAAACGGAAACAGAAGTAAAAAGTTGTTCCCAATGACAGCAGACCTTAGGTTTTCCTCTCAACACACAAGCACAATCTCAATGGCGTCCCCACACAGCTAGTGTTGTAACAGTAACAGCGTGTGTCAGAGGATCCAGAGAAGCAGGCGTCAGTGTGATTTACTGCAGATAAACACGTTTCCATGTGCTGTCGTCTAATTTCCTTTCACACACATGAATACAGGCTTTTTTTATTACCACACAGCCTCTGACTTCACACCATGTCATCTACTTCATGGCTGCGTGTTGGACTCTCCAGGTCATAAAAGGCAGTGATGTGATACTCCAACATGGTTTGAATCGACTGACTGTCGCCTGCCTGCTGCTCTCGCCTTCCCTCCCTCGAAATGGAACAAATTATGTGGCCACATGGGTTTACAACAAGCTGATATTCATTTAAACAACAAGTCAGGAAAGAGACACGCACAGATGATATGTGCGTAGTTGGAGACGGTGTTTGCCTTCTCTGGAAGCTATTAGAATAAATAGCTTTCCTGCTCTATCGGAGCGCTCTCCTCTCGCTCTCACATTTCACTCTGGTTGAACCTTGCACATCTTCTCACCACCTGTATCAGCTACAGTTCCCACCCTTGTTTTTTTTTTTTCTCGCCACGGGAAAGATACAGAGGGTGAGAGGAGGGTGAAAAACACTGGATACAATAGAGGGAGGGGCTTTTGTGAGAAAGACAAAGACAACAACTGCTCCCAAGTGCTATTGGTGACCTGAGATCTTCAGATTACAGGTGCAGGCTGTCAGCACAGCTCTCACCTGCTTCAGGGACACTCCACTGGAGGGTTGCATGTGACAAAGGCCAAAAACAACCCAATTCAGTGCTAACGCAGAGCCAAACAGCCTTAACGCAGTCTGTGAAGGCCGGGTCTGGTAGACCCTGCTGTGATGACAAAATGTTCTCTCCAATGACATCTAAAAATAACTCTTGACGGTCAGTAGAAATACACTGATGTGGTAAGGTTACTGTCAAAAGATTGGTGTGTGCACACGTAGAAATTTTGTACCCATATCACTGTTGCATTTGTGGATTTTATTTTAGTGGATAATGACTGAAAATTAGTGAAAAATTACTGTCAAAGTTATATCACGCTACGTTTAAATGTTACTATAATGTAAATGTGGAATTTTCCAGCTGAACATGTACACTGTAAAGACATACACTACCGGTCAAAAGCTTTAGAATTTTTCCAGTTATTTATTGCAATTCAAGTCGTGCAAGTCCAATGAATAGCTTGAAATGGTACAAAGGTACAAAAGTACAGAACAGCCAGAGGTTAAAAAGAAAAGGTTTGGTTATCCAAAACTGAAAAATAATTAAACATTGCAGAATTATACAAATAGGCCTTTTTCTGGGAACATGAAGTGGGTTAACAATATAAAGCTGTTCTGCAGCAAATGAAGGTTGGATCAGCCTTGAAAGCTGGTGCTACTAATTCCTACAGGTGTTCCAACGTTTCTTGATTACTTCCAACCCCCTCTGTCTGCATAAAAGCAGTGTTTGAACACACTGTACTTTGATGAGTCAAAAGTACATTTTGGTCTATAAATTGATTCCATGATTTATTTTTCTACTCAAACTTCTTATTTGTTCCATGCTTTCATTTCAGAGTGCAATAACACAATTAACTGAATAATTTTCAGTAAAAAACTGGAAAAGGTTTTGACCGGTAGTGTATATTTGTAAAAGGTTTAACAGTGGCTTGTATATATATATATATATATATATATATATATATATATATATATATATATATATATATATATATATATATATATATGTATATGTATGTATGTATGTATGTATATTTATATATATATATATATATATATATATATATATATACACACACACACGGGCCTTAAACTGGAATAAGAGCAGCAACACTGAACTGAGAGGAGAAATTTTTATTTATTTTCTTTCTTTCTTTCTCTCTCTCTTTATATATATATATATATATATATATATATATATATATATATATATATATATATATATATATATATTTTTTTTTTTTTTTCCTTCTAATTTTACGAGTGTTAAAAAACAAATAAAAAGTAAATTTCCAACAAAAACAGAAAAGTCTGTGTCTGTGACCTCGTGGCGCAATTTTGATAGTAATGCCTTGTTTTAGCTACGTATCAACAGGAATTAATTCTACAAATGCAACTATGATTCGGACGCACACATTTTTCATGTGCACACACAAATCTGCTGACAGCTTCCCACATATAATTAATGAGGAGTCACAATTGTCTTTCTAACCTCCTTTAAGTGTTATCACAAACCAGGGATTCAAATAGTGTTGGCATAGCCCAACACAATAAGCAACCACTTTGGTGCAAAGGTGTGTGTGTGTGTGTGTGCACTGTTGGTGTGTTCAGACCAGCAGATTGCCACAACACTGTGTGTCAATCACCTTGTCTACAAGGGCGACGCCCCTGTCAACATGAGCATGAACGCCCCACAGAGATCAGCTCAGCAGCAGCAGCACTGCTGTTGATCATGGCACTCCCAAACTGGTATTAAGAGTGTTTGTGTTCGCAAAGCAATGTAAACACAAGCCTAACGTCCTATCTAAAGAAAGCCAGGTGATAAAGTCAGGGATGAAGAAACATAATTAGATGTGAGTGCTGCTGAGAGGTGATCAGTTCGTGGAAAAACAATTAAAAAGCAATCACTGAGAGAACGCCTGTGTTTGCTACACGACTATTGTGATAAAAATCCACTTTCCATGTTCTGTTGAAGTTGATGATGAATACAAAATCTCACAATCAGAACACAAACACTGCAATATTACTGAAACATGTGTCAGGTGTTTCACTTTAGGGGGTTTGGGAAATGTATTATATAAATTAGTGCTGAAACTAATTTAAATACAAACATATCCCAATTAAAATAAAAATATCAGCATCAAAGCTTCACATACTTTAAATGAAGACATTTAACTATTCGGCACACTTAAGTTATCATACACTTCTATTACTGCCTGGGTTTTATTCATAGTTTTTAGTTTGTAATAAATAAATCAAATTAATGAGTGTATTCTACAGTTAAAACATTGTGCGCACAGTTAAAGGTGGATTAAATGTTTCAACTTGCAAATAACTGAATGAGCTGAAATGTATTTAAAGTATATTTCATTGGTCAGGTGAATGTCGCTGTAAGGTGTCCATTATGACCAAGTGCTAAAGGTCATTGTAGAGGTCATCCACGCTGGGATCTCTGAGTCAAACAACTCGAGATTGGCAGCTGAAGGTCAAACCAGGGATAAAGCTCCAATTCCCAGAAATCCTTGCCACAACCACACTCAGGCCAGACGTTGTCCGGCATCTGAACCTGGAGTTAAGCATTGCCTTAGAAGACCAGATGGAGGAGGCTTTAAAAAGAAAAGAACCAAGAACAATGAGCCGCAAGCAAATGCCAAAGCAGGGGGTAAAGATACTGTATGAGGATTCACTGTCCACTCACACATCAAGGCCATCAAAATGCTTAGTGTTAAAGGGGCCATATGTAGAATTTGGCAGGTGGCATATTACTTGTGACAGGTTTTTTGTCTGGTTTTTGTTTTTTAAATTGGATAAAACCTATTTGTTGTTATTGTAAATTTGCATTTATTATTATTATCATTAAAAATATAAAGAAACAATAGTATTTGTGTGTGATCTTTATTTTATTGATGTAAATCTAAACAGCAAAAACAGTCAAAAAGGAAGTGACATCATTTTATTTAGTGCGTATGTTTGAAATGATCTACATACCGGTGTTTATTTCACTACAAGCCAAGAATATGGACTTGTACACAGCGGTGATGCTCGTGAACATTAAATGAAACTGTATAAAGACCACTGCGCACAGAAAATGGCTTTGACGCCCAGTTCAGGAACAGCTCTGCTGTAAATAGGCTTCTACTCACCCAACCGGTGGAAAAAAGGTACTACAGGTTAGCCAGGCTGGCAATATTTAGGAATGTATATATAATAGGAGTGTGATGATATCGCGATATGGCTATATATCGCAATATTTTTCTGCACGATCGACTATCGATATGCTCTAGCTAAGTATCGATTTTTTTTTTTTATTTTTTTTTTTATTTTTTTTTTTTAATTTTATTTTTTTTCAAAACCTTTTCTGCTTTTTCACTAAAATGTGCAGGTGCATCTTCACAGAAATTTATAACCAATATATTGTTTACTGGAATATTGCACTATAATGGTGTCACTGGTAAGAAACGCCCTATTTTTTGTTTCCACAAAGCACTAATGGAGATACTTATTCGTTTACATTGATATGTTGACACTTATTTACAGAAATGTTGCACTAAAATAGTGTCACTGTTCATATGACACTTTTTCAATTTATTCTCTTTCAGAGATATAAAATAAAATTTGTATTTTTTCACTTAATTTTTTTTTTTTTGTTGTCATAGATTATTGTAGATTGATTTCTGACCAATATATCGATAATCGCAGTATTGTCATATCGTGGGATAATCGTTATTGTGAACTTTGTATCGCGTATCGTATCGTGAGGTACCCAGAGGTTACCACCCCTAATATATAACTATGTAATAAAAAATAAAAAAAACACATATTGTATGACAGCTAAGGACATGTTTCTTAACACTCAAATTTAGATTTTAGGTATTTCAGACATATTTGAAAGTTGAAAATTCACAATATGGCCCCTTTAAGGGACTGAATGCCAAGACAGACATGACAAGCATTAAGACTCTTCAGAAAGGTTCCATCACTGATGATGTGTTAAAGTCACACCAGACATGTTTGTTAAGGCGCTGTCCTTCCTGACCGCGGGCGACCTTGGCTCAGTTGGTAGATTGATCGCCCTATGATCGAGAAATTCGGGATTCGATCCCAGTGCTATGCATGTCTATGTGTCAAAGTGTCCTTGAGGAAGATATTGAACCCTAAGTGGCTCCCAATGGTTGACTAGCGCCCTTGGTGTGTGAATGCGAGTGTGAATGAGTTGATATTGTGAACGCTTTGGTGGTTATTTAATGGACTATATAAGTCAGTGAATTGTGAATTTGTCTCAATAATCGGCTCCAAAACATGCAGGTCGAGGCCGACAATTGTAGATATTAAACTTGTTTAAAATTTACAACCAAAGCTCCTCGTGTGTGAGGAAAGCTGACGACTCCCAACTCATGACTCGTGATTTGGAACGGAATTTATCCAATCTGACTGAGAAATAAATAACAAAGGTGGAACAGAATGGTTGTGTGTCATGAGCTGTGTTGAGATTATAAAAGCAGACACATACACAATACAATCAAAACTGTTCAATGCCTAACTTTTTTTTTTAATCTTCAATCTGTAATGGATAAAAAATCTCTTTGGATGTGGAAAACCTTTATGTGTTTAGTCTGTCCCATAGTTTTGGGGTAAAACATTAAAACGTGCATTACATGATTTATTGGTTTCATTTTTTGGGGGGCAAAACCATTAATCCGCTTGAATACATATCCACTCCGAGTCAGCTGGGATACAATCCAGCACGTCACAGCAGTATTCAGGATAAGCTGGAATAACGGACTGATGATTATAATGATTTAGTACTCACAAAGGTCTAGATAGAGGTCGTCATAGGTTGAACGTATGAGTAAGGTGAAAATGAAAGAACTTGTGTTTGCAGTCATTACCAGTGAGTTGGATCTGGACCAGAACAGTTCCAGCATTGATGAGGGACTCGTTAGCACTGCTTTGACCTAACTTGGTCATGTCAGAAGAGCTGAATGTTTGGAGCTGGTGTGAGTGGAGGAGCCTGTTTGAGCATGTGTTGTAGTATCTGCCTAAACAGTCGGCCAGAGTAACTGTGTAAAGTGCTTTTACTGGGAATCAGCTCCAGTTGTTAACAGGTCTAGTGTGTTAACCTGGTTGTGTAACAACCCCTTTTAGAAGGTTTTCCTTCTTCTTTACGACTCTGTTATGGCGTCCTGAATGGTCTCATGTCTGCAGGTGGCACTTAACCTTTTACTCACCCAGCCTCGAACTACACTAGAGAAGTCTGTTATACGTCAGTCACCGTTTGTTTCACTCAGTTCAACTTCTAAAGTAAAAATCAAGAGTTACATTCTATAATCTAATCAAACATCAGTCACACTTGCTTTATTCTCTATAATAATTACTCTTGTGATCTGTACAACTATATGTTCTGAGATCTTCTGTATATAAAGAGATCTGATGATCTGGTCCCACACTTGTGCCAGTATTATATCAGCAAAAAGACAACAGTCTATCTTTACCAGATATTGGCAGTTACAGTATCTAGATCATTGATGATCATTCTCACTATAAAGGCTTGTAAGAAATGTATATACCCAATAATAACAATACAGTTGTTCCAAATGTATGGACACGCCCATATTTTGGAAATACTGACGAAATACGCAATCCAGATCTGTTCCTGATTAAACTTGGTGGAGTAATTGAGGAACCAACTTGACATAAATGACCCCGAAAAAAGATAAAATGAGAAATTTGTTCATTATAAATATTATGTTGTAAAAATAAATGTTTTTCTGATGCATTTTTTTTTTTTTTTTTTAAATAGAAAAATCATGTTACTAGTGAAAAACAAATAAACAATAAATGATGATAAGACACAGAGGCAAGTAACAATTACCTCATTTTCAATATTTGTGAGTGGTGAAATAACCCCAACTTGGGGTCCAAAATAAAAATGAGGAAGTTGCATAAAGAAAAATTATTTTATATCGAAAGAGTAACATTTATACTAGAAATTAAAACAGGGATCAGATTTTTTTTCTTATATTCCCACACGAAGCTATGGGCCAATAATAATAGTAAAAAAAGTATTTTTTTGCATTTCAAGAGCGTGTCACTCAAGAACCAATGCTTATATATGACTAATCATTAGTGATGTAAACAGTCTATGTTCATAGCTCAAAGCTGATCAAACTACAGGGAGCTGAGACACATGCTAAGTTGTTTACTGAAGGCCCAAACATGTTCCAGACCCAAACCCCAACAAACTTTTTTCCATTTTTGTGGGGCTGGCATGTCCACCAGATAGAATGTATAGCAGATTGTTTTGCATATTCTGAGAGAATAGGTGTAGCTGTATTAATCTACCAAATTTGAGTTTCCTATGTGATGTAGTTCCTCAGATATTGGACGCTGAAAATGTAAGAAAAAATAAAAACGCGCAAAAAATCGACACAGCCTTGGTAGTGCCAGTATTATATCAGCAAAAAGTCAACACTCCTGTTTAGGAAAGAAACTTTACAAAGGGTAAATATATTATTGTGTTACAGTAATACTAATTGGACGACACTCTGAGTTTGGATGATACGCCGTGGATGAGTAAACGTGGCCTCAGAGGCAGTTGCTCTGTGCTTTTGGGACACATTGAAAAATAATCTCAGGGACTCACTGTTGACTCAGTGAGACGTGATCCACAAGCTATTGTTGCACTCCCCCTTTCTCCCATGATCCCCCACGGTCCTTGGATGAGTTCTAAGCATATTTCTCACTCTTTTCACGCCTCAAACGTATCCAACACACACACGCACACGCATGGAGACAAACTGTGGCCCCAAGGCAATGGAAGTCAGATGCTGCTGTCATGTCTCATTTACACCTATTGCTTGGCAGCTGTAATAAATGAAGGTTTTTTTTTTTCTTAAACTGGGGTTTCTCACCCCAGACTTGAGGTCAATCCACTTCTTCAAAATCATACGTTAAGAAGTGAAGCCTCTCACAGTTGAACAAAACACATTATGAAAATGAATATAAATCAAATGGTATTTATCACATATTCTCAATCCATTGTCCATGCCTGAAAACTCCTGATAATCGTTGAAATTTGACAAAAAAAGAACTTTACTTTTCTAGACTGGATGTGCACAGATTTAGGGTTGACTGAAGGTGTTTTAAGGTATTAGGAAACATTGGCTTTTCAACTGAAATTTGTGAATTTATACCTGTAACAAAAAAAAAAAAAACTATGTTGGTGTTTTATGGCCACATTAAGAGACTAAATATATGAGGAAAAAAACTCACGAGATTATGAGAATAAAGTCCTACTGTCACAAGAAGAAAAAGTCAAAATATTAGAATGAAAATGTCGTAATTTTACAAGAAAAAACTCGCAATATTGTTATGTTGTCATTTTTATGACAATAAAGTCTTATTTTCAAATGCAGATACACAGAGCAGTGCATTATTGTAAAAAATAGATCTTTATGAAGTTTTACTTCAGTATACGTAGGTTTTACAAATCAGGAAATACTTCATCTTTCTACTTTTTTCCATGTAATTTCAACTTTATTCTCATATTATTACGACTTTATTCTCATCATATTAAGTTTGTTTTTTCCACAGAACATTCCTACTTTAATTTTGATCTAGCACAACTTTGTTCTTGAAGTCAAAGAAACTAAAAGACTTATTGTGGCCCAAACGCAGAAGTAAAAAAAAAACACTAGACCTTAAAACCAACTGTTTTTTAGTCCAAACGATCTTTAAGTCTGTCTGACTTAAGAAGAATTGGGACAGCACGTTCCAACAAAACAACAAACTAAATATATCCTATAATTCTTTATCTGTGATTAATACACACCATATATCAAACTAATAATTTTTTAAAAAAAGAAGTTTTTTTTAGTTAAATTACCCCAAGAGAGAAACCTAAGCGTTAAATTAAGTCGATAAAGTTTGATCAGAACTGACCTGTTTTTACCGCCATCACTGCAGACTGCATCTGGCGGGAAAATGACACGAGCTTTGGGCGCCATCTTGTGAGTTGGACAGGAAGTTATAAAATACAGTAATAAAATAGGAAGTTTTGTAACTGATTCCATCACAAATGATTCCATAATAGAATAAATATACAAGTCCACCAACAGGTGTGTGTGTTTATTGTTGTGATCTTGTGTTCTTCAGTCATTAAATAACCAAAATAAAAAATACCAATAGCCCTTTAAACTGTGTACTGAGGTTACAACGTCTCGTGAGTTCTGTAAAGTACAGCGATGTACCCCTAGGATAGGGTTGTTCAACCAAGGGATCGTGACCCCATGTGGGGTCGCCTGGAATCAATATGGTCACCTAAAATGTTTAGTAATTAACAAAAATAATTACTGATCAGTGATTACAATTTTATTCTTAAAAAAGTATTATGCTATTTCAAATTAAAACACCACACACAATCTCAAACAACTGTATTCTATACTTTCTCGTTTTTAAATAAAAATTTAGCTCAAATAAAACGCAGTATAAAAATATCTGCTCGTCAGGTCAAATGCAGAGAACAAATTTCATATACGTGTGAAGATATAAAGTAAAGGCGAAAGCCTATGATTTAATTTTTAATTTAATCTGAGCTAATTATGACATAGTTACTAAGTCATAATTATGATTGAGTGTCTCATAATAATGACTTATTATTATTATTATTATTATTATTATTATTATTATTATTATTATTATTATTATTATTATTATTATACTTTTCCTTGTCTTTTTTTTACTGGTAGTGGTAACGGGCTTCCATGTTTAATTATTGTCATGAAGTAGAACAAAGAATAGACAGTTATTAAATAATTAATTTTTTTAATAAATTATAATTGAAAACACAAAAGCTGTCAACAAAAGCAATGGAAAAGCCTATATTATGTTCAGACCCCCCAAAAACAACACAACACAACACAACACAACATAAATAAATGAAATAAATAAAAAAATTCCTAGCATTTTTTAATTTTTTTTAACAATAAAGGTGAATTACTTTTCTTTCCATTTTTAAATGAGAATACTCGTCGCAACTTACAATACGTCACCGTTGACGTTAGAGGGCGCTGTGTAACTGCAGTAAACTGGACGAGCTACAGTGTCTGTGGCGTGTCAGGTGTGCGCGTGCGCGTGTGGAACAGGTGTGTCTCGTGTCTTGATGGCCGCGTGAGCAGGTGAGTTAACTTAACTAATCCTCTAAATGTCAAAGAAATTCTGAACACGATGAAGAACTCACTTTTACACATTATTTAGGAAACGCTAATAAAAGCCACCTTTTCACCCAGTTTGTAGAACATGTAATAATAATAATAATAATAATAATAATAATACACAGCGTCTGTTAACGCCAGTGAACCTAAAGGAACATTTATCACTTTATTCCCTGGTCTCATCCTTCTGGTTTTTCTTCTTGTGTTTTAGTTTTTGTAAGATTGACATTTTTTGTTTTGTTTTTTCAGAGTAAAATCACAATTTTCCCATTATCTGTGTCTGTGTGAATAATAAATAGGTTGCTGTTATTTAGTGAGTCACCACTTGCTTTGTACTGCACTGGTTTTCTTCTTCTGTGTTCTGCAAATTAAACATTTGTCCTTTTCTATTGTTCAGCTGTGTCTGTCAGTCTGCTCACTATTTTATTCTCTAGTGATTGGTTTTGGTTATATTATTATTATTATTATTATTATTTCATTGTGCTGCTTATGATTCATAGCATCCTATAAGTCACCCGCCAAAAATTGTGGAAATAAATGCAAAAGTAGAAGGAAGACGTATGAGGGCATCGACTAAGCCTGAAACAATGTCTGTGTAATAATAAATCCAGTAGTTTTTGTTGTTGCATGTAGGGCTGGGCAATATATTGTGATTCAAATATATCAAGTTCTCTAAATTGGCAATATATAAAATGACCATATCGCCTCTATCGAGATATATCTATATATTTTTTTAACTTTATGTTCTATTAAAATACTCGTTTTAGGGGTCGCTGCTTACGTTGCCTCTCAGAACAGCATGAAAAGCGCAGTTAAATGGATTTTTGAGTGCGTCCTAACCCAGACTACACCACTACAAACTCACTCACACGTGCTGTCCCTGTTCTAGGGATTACTTTGTGGAACAATGTTGATAAAGACATAAAAATGAGAGACACCATTTAATTTCATAAAGAAAATGCCACAGTATATTTTAGAGTTATGTGAAGCAATAGAAATCTGCTTGTGTTCTTTGTTAAATAGTGTATATAAAATAAAGTACATGTGCATATATTTTTATATTTATGCATTATTTGTTAAAAAAAAAAAGGCCTCAAATGTACTTGTTGAATGCTTGCATTTCTTTTGCGTGAATTATTGAAAAAGGTAACTTCAATGTTATGATTTATGTTGGGCATATAAGCATTTATGCTTCTGCCTGTTTCAGTCTTGTTATATATTTTGAAATTATGATCTAGTTAGAATATCTTTTTTTTTTTTGTTAGACTGAAACAAACAAACTGAAACTGAGAAAAAGCCAAAAGTGTCACATTTTGAACTTTGAAGTTTCTGAGAAATCTATGTTCATGTATCATTTTTTTGAAATGCAATAAAAACTCCTAACTAGTCTTTTACTATGGTCTACTGCTGGTGGTCATTCATATACATTAATGTATACAAGTCCCTCCTTCGTCCTATAGACCCCTATACAAATAGAAATGAGCGCTGTGATCTCCCCCAATAGGCTTCGACTTCCTGTTTTTGAGACTGTCAATCAAAGTGAATGCGGAACTGTGCACGGAAACAAGGCCGTGCGTCACAACAGCAAACAGTTAAATATGATTTTGGCTCTTACCTGACACGTAGACATATATCAACGCAACCTTGTTAAGTTCCGCCATGCGCGTGCAGAAAAGTAGAGGCGGGGCTTCTGGGAGTTTGGCAGAGGCAGTGGGAGGAAGTGAAGCTGTTTAGGGCGGGACAACGAGACGTTTCTCAGAAACTCTGCAGAACTCAGTAACTTGTGCTTAGCGCTCCCCCTAAAGGTCCCTTTTGGTTATGTCACTGTTGTAAACACTCCGCACCCCCAGAGGCAGCAGCTCCTCCCACCCGCTACAGTGAGACGGGCAGCATGAGCCTTCCTATATGTACCGGGACAAAATAAAGCGGTTAATCTAAGTGTTTACATTCTGAGTGAACTCGTCTTTTAGTGACTCAGTAAGTTGATCATTTGTTTATGATAAGGGAAGTGATCAGCCAGTTGTCTCCCCTGTCACTCTGCTGCGTGCGCGCACACACACACACGCACGCACGTTCCCTGGTAATGACATCACTGGAGCAATGAAGTGACCAAAAAGCACCACTGTGTTTAAGCGACTCCTCACGGGCGATTGGAGTCGCTGCAGTCGCGTTCGGTGTGAATGCACCTTTAGTGTGTATTGGGCTGTCGTAAAGCAGTACGTGTTGTCACGACAACAGAGCTGGAAGTGCTGTTTTCTGGCCAGAGACAGCAGGGGGAATGAAAGACCCCCCACGATCACCCCATAACTTTTCACCTTAATAAACAGGATTTATTAAGGTGAAAAAGTTACTTAGTTCTGCTTTAATAAATGAGCAAGTGTGGAATTTTTCATCAGTGAATTTAACCCAGAAGTGTCTTTATTTGAGTTAAAATAATTGAGATTTATATCATCTATTGTCATTTTGAGGGAAAAAAAAAAACTTTATGTTTTGATCCATATCGCCCAGCCCTATGTGACAATAAATCCAGTAGTTTTGTGTTTGTAATGGAGTATATTTTCATCAATCTACATCTGTCAACTTTATATTAGTATTTCCAATAAATTATAGATGACACGTCCTGCAAATTCTAGCTCTTATCTTCTGTGCAGAACATTAAAGCTGCCCTGAGAAATCTAAACAGAGGGAGTCAGCCCCCCACTTTGTCACACACGTTCACACACACACAGGTCCGCTGCTCAGCTCGTTTTCTATATTTCTATATCTGCACGGCTGCCACAGCGAGGTCAGTTCCCTTCTTGAATTATGCTCTGTCTTAGGCGTCCTGTGATGATGCGCTGCAGGGAAGAAGCTCCCTCTCACTGACTGAGGTCTTAACCAGCCTACAAGAGAAAGCCACGCGCTTGAGATCAAGGTAGGAGGAGAGAACTCATCCAAGCTGCTGGAGGAGGCATGAAAGCACCCACTCATTTGATCCTCACAAACTGCAGCAGTTCTTATGATGTAAAGATGTTTTCTCACAAGCTGAGGGGGGAAAAAGCTGCATTTTGTAAGACAATTTGTGGGTTTTGCTCCTTTTAGGGCTCTTTTATGTCCTTTATGCCATGCAATATTTGGTTCAGTACTTGAAACAAAGCAGTGAAACCAAAACATGAAAGGCAGCATTTACTGTTTTGAAAGTGACCTCAATTTAAAAATAATTCCAGCAAGTTCATTTTTATCTTCTTTTTTTAAATAATATGGGTTTTGTTTATTCAGACAACTTTTTTTCAGTGAATTATTAATCTCCTGACATGTTTTGACTGTCAACTGTCAGTCTTCCTCAGAGGTGATTATTTTGATGCGTCCCATAAGGACGCATGACAGTGTTCAGTAAATGCTTTGTTGCTTTCCTTATGAAAGAACTTGCATACCTGTACATCAAAGCAATCACATCTGAGGAAGACTGACAGTTGACAGTCGAAAACAGAATATCAGAATATCACATTTCCTGTACAAAAGAAGTTGTGTGAATAAACTAAACCTTAACATATCAATTTAAAGTTTTGATGCCAATAATATTTTATCAGATAAAACATTTATAATCAAAAGAAAAGAAAAAAGGTCAAAATTGACACTTAAAAGTTTGTTTTCATCCCATTTGTTGACATTTTGGCACATTGCGTTTTCCCTCCAGTCTAAATTCTTGCTTGTGTTTACATTGCTTTGGACAAAAGCTTCTGCTTATTGAAATTGTAGTAGCGGAGACGGGTGCATAGACATGTTTTATTTTGGTATCATGTAGAAAACCAAGAACAAACTAGAGCAAAAATGGTGTCAAAATGAATCACTGTCCTCCTCGTCTGGAAAAGTAACACAATAAATCACAGAAAGAATTAAGAAAAAACACTTGTAGGCATAGGTTTCTGGGACTCCACATCCCACAATGCAATGCAGGAAAATGTCAACAAACTGAGTGTTGACAGTGGAGATGAAAACAAGCTTTTAAGCAGCGATTTTTCCTTTCTTTCTGAAGTAAATGTGTGATTCATTCATTGATCTGTGAGCCATATACTATGATTTTATCTAATTTAAAATTATCATGGTATAATCCAACTGTCATATGTATTCTGGGAAAGGCTGATAGAATAGAAAATGGACAAAACTATTGGGTCTAATTCAGTAGTTCTTAACCTAATAGAGGAAATGACCTCTGTAAAGCTTCAGTGGAAAAACGATATTATTATATATTTTATACAGTTGTACATTAAGTCTGACACTCTTACATACGCCGGGCCCAATTTTTGCCTTTTTTGAGCACGTCCAACTCACAGCAAAAAGGTTCTGGGTTCAAGCCCCTGCTTTCCGTGTGGAGTTTCCATGTTCTCTCCATGCTTGCGTGGGTTTCCTCTGAGTACTTCGACTTCCTCCCACACTCCAAAAAACATGACCGTTAGGACTAGTGGACTCTCTAAATTACCTGTAGGTGTGAACGTGTGTGTGTGTGTTGCCCTGCAATGGACTGGCACCCTGTCCATGGTGTACCCTCGCCTAACACCCATTGAGAGCTGGAGATAGGCACCAGCAGACCCCTGCGACCCTGGAAAAAAGAACTAGCGAGTCAGAAAATTGAGGTTTTTTAATTGCAGTTGTGACAGTCTCCAGCTCTCCCTAAAGAAGGGTTAGCTGAACAGGAGAGGGGCCATTTTGGTTGTGTTTTTGTTCTAACGTGTTATTAAACCCCCAACAAATCTAACCTGTGTGTGTTGTGAGTGAATGTATGAGGTGTTATTAAATTTTTAGGACGCGCTTCTGCCCATTCCCCCTGAGTATGGATGTATATAGTGCATAAAAATCATAGGCAGTATTCATTCCATCCTGGTGGTGATGTTGAGCTGTGGTTAAAAATTGAAGAGAAGGAGGGACGATGCTGCTGCACCCTCGTTACCACATGACAGCATGAATGTAAAGAAGTATGTGACAGTACGCCAAGTGTTACCACAATTTGCATTCAGCAGAGTTCAGCCTGGAAAATTTGAATTTGGCTCATACACAAGGTGTTTCACTGCGTAATACGACACCTTTCTGCCAGTGCCAACGATACATTCTACATTATTTTATCATCATTATACACACCATTCTTTGTTTCTCACCCACATGCATCAAGGAGTTTAGGAGATTAAATGAGCCAAATGTCTGCTTCTTTTTATTTGTAGGGCCACTTTTGGTTGACTCTGACCATTGGAGGGGGTCCAGTTTCTGGCTGGTCATCATATTCACATCATAAGGATTTTTTCTTGTTAAATTAATATGTCACTATATTAATGTAAACCAGTGGCTTCCAACCAGGAGTACTTGAGCACATTGCAGGAGGAAACATTTATGAATTTATTTCCATCATAATGAGTAATTTTATAAGCCTATTTTAGTCACTGTACATGCACAGCTGACAGCTTCTCCACCTGTTGACAATAAAATGCGTCAATGAAATCATCACTAATGGCCTTATTTTCCAACAAAACCTTTAGCAACGTATTTAGGATGATCAAACTTATCTAAAAAATGTAAGCCAATATATTTTTTAGAATACAATATTTATGAATACATAGGAAATACTTAGTTTTTAATATTTGCATCTCTAAAGACAAGTGATATTTAATTCAGGGTAAAACATACAGGTTTACATAATTAAGCTGCTGTTGACCAAGCTGTAGTGGAAAGTTCAGATATGAACAACATGTAAACATGAAGACATATAAACAACATGTAAATAAAACAAGTTGTACTTAATTAAAGTGACAAATTAGTATTCCAATTTAAAAAAAAAAAGAGGCTCGGGGTGTAACACAAAACAGAAAATGCAATGCGAGGCTAACTTATTTGTATAGCGCATTTCATACACAATGCAATTTAATGTTCTTTACGTGATTAAAAAGTGCAACAGAAAACATTTAACTGTTTAAAAGCCAATAATAATGTTAAAATCAGCAGTAAAAATACTAAAAACATGAAATGAACAATATTTTTGATGTAAAATCTCCATCTCAATCATACGCAGTAGAGAAAAAGAGTGCCTTTAACTTTAAAATGTTCCCATGTGATGCTGACTTCAGCTCTGCTGTAGTTTGTTCCACTTCTTTGCAGCATAACAACTAAAAGCAGCATCACCATGTTTACTGTGAAAAGGTTGGGAAACACTGATGTAAATAAAACAACTAGTTACTCGTCTTTCATTTACTGCTGCACTTCAAGTCTTAAATGCATGTTGATATAATCCAATACTTGTTTTTGTTTTTTGTGCTGATAATAAACCAATATCCATATCTTGATTAGCTTTCGTCACAAACCATCACTGTTGGCCCCGCCCCTTTGATAATAACCACCACCTACTGACTCTACAATCTGTGGTGAGTAGGTTGGAGTGAAAGAACTGAGTGTAGAGAGCTATAGTGTGTATAGAGTAGCTAGTTAGCGTAGCATAGATCAGGGGTTCTCAACTGGTCTCAACCTGGGACCCACATTTTGCCACGGTCATTAGTTTTTCAAAAATAGCTGTTGAAAACACACATACAGTATATCATCTTTTTTCAAACATAAATATAAATCTATATATTTGCCTGTGCAACATGCATTTCACAGCATGCCTGTCAAAATAAACGTTTATTTCAAAATAAGAGACAAGTACAACATAGATTAAGTATTTATTTATTTATTCATTTTTGTTCATCTGAGATTTTATATTATGGACTGGGCGTGTCTTAACTGCATGAGCCACGCCCCTAATCAAGGCCTTTTTTATTGCACATCATCCAAATCCTCAGTCTTTAGTTACACTTTAACTGTAGGTAATGAACTGTACTTGCGTCTATAGATGTGGGTATTGCTTCTCCCTCCATCTATTTACATTCAAGAGTTCTCGCAATTCACCTTGGTTTTTTGTTTTTTTTTGTCTTTGTCTCCCATGTCTGATTTTTTCCTCCTGGTGGTTTTCCTCCCCCAGTCCAGTCCCTCCTTGTGTTGTGTGTGCGTTACCCTGGCTGACTTTGTGTCCTCTGAATGTGCTCCAGCCACGTTGTGATTTCAAGTGTATATCTTGCCTCTAATGAGCCAATTGTTCTTGTGTTTTGTTTCCCTCAGGGAGCATTGTGTAGCTAACAACATTCTGCTCACAAGCATTTTAAAACGTATTCTGTGCAGAGAGGGGAGGGATCGGGGCCATTGCAAACAGTAATGGCTGTGAGCGTGTTCCAAATAAGAAACGTGTTAACGACATTCACGCCAGCAAAGTGACAGCACATCCTTTTCTTGTCAATTAGACCCTGGTTATTTAAAAGCAATTTGCAACTCCCCACAGAATGAAAATGTATGCCATCTCCCAAGCTTTACTCTGCCAGTGTGTAAAGAGATGTATTCATCTCGTTTCTTAGTGTGCGTCCTAGTTTGAGAAGAGAAAGAAATATTAAGGTTAGACTTGGAAAACAGCCAAGATACTTGATCCACAGAGAAACGTCTCATTCTGAGGTGTGTGTGTGTGTGTGTGTGTGTGTGTGTGTGTGTGTGTGTGTGTGTGTGTGTGTGTGTGTGTGTGTGTGTGTGTGTGTGTGTGTGTGTGTGTGTGTGTGTGTGTGTGTGTGTGTGTGATTAGAGGTATTGATACAGCTGGCCTTCAAGCCCCTGATTAATAGCTTTGGTATTTTGCTGTTCTCACTAAAGGCCATGTCCCACGCTGAGCGCTTGGTTAGCATCGCGGGCTTCATGCTTTGTCCCTCCTTTACCTCCTCTGACTCCTCCATCTCTATCACTTCATTCATTCTTTTCTTTTGAACCTTCATAAAAGGTAAACCACTAGAATAGACACAGGCAGGTTAGTCTGAACACATTCAGAATTCACTGTAGACCAGGGTTAGGGTCAATTATAATCGCATAATGTATAGTTAATTAGGGGGCCAAGCGGTTCCTAGTACCAGCGGTGCTAGGAACCCTATTGTAACTGTAAGGATTTTTATTATGTTTCCCCCGGTAAAAGTGGTGCTGCAGGCTAAACCGTGGAAGGTAGGGCGATGCCCTTTGGGGGTGGGTCTAGACCCCCCGCGTGCCTTTGACGCAAAAACTCACATTTGTCTGCCAGCAGGTGGCGCTATAACCAAGGTCAACGCGTTTTGGCCAATAACTCCCACACCGTTTGTTGCACATTCAAAAACTTCTTATCCACAGATTTTTTGAATAGCACTGAATCACCTGGGCTAGGCCACGCCCATTTCCGCCTTGACTTTTTTCAGAGCAAAATCGCAAAAACTGGAAAACCTACTTTTTCAAATTCCTCCTTGGGGTTTTGTCCAATCAGCGTGAAACTTGGCACACAGAGTCTTCAGTTGGACCTGATCTAAAGTTAATAAAATGATTTTGTTCGGGTAAAATATGCACAAATTATTAACTAATAAAGTTTTCTAGCTCGCTATTAAAAACGCGAACTGGTGCATATCTCAGTCAAAATAAATGCTAACAACACCAAATCTGAGATCCTTGGTTGCCATGTCACTGTGAGGGTATGTGACAAAGTTGACTAATGTAGGCCACTAGGGGGCACTGCAAATATAGGATATTTATATCTCTTAAATGGCAAGACAGATTTTTTCCAAATTTGGAGGGTATGATCTTGGGTCGCTCCTGAGGCCATATCTCAAAGTTATTCGTGATTGGTCAAAGTGGGCGTGGCTTATTACATCATGACATATAAATAAACATTTCTTTCAGCTGAATTATTATGTTGTGGGCTGTGAAATTTACAGGGTAGATATAGAAGACCACACAGATCACCCATACCAAAAAATGTGCCACTAGGTGGTGCTCTAATTGCAAACACATTTTGGTGTCTAACTTCAACATTTTAATTCACATCTTCAAAAACTTAATCTCCACGTGTTCCCTATATAGAGTCGCATCTTCTGACATAGGCCACGCCCACTCCCACGGCATATTGCTCTTTGTAAGTCACTACATATCAAAAACCTACTTGTTCGAATTACTCCTTGGGGTTTTGTCTAATCAGCATGAAACTTGGCACATAGAGTCTTCACTTGGACCTGTTCTAAAGTGCAGCAAATAATTTTGTTCGGGCAAAATATGAGCAAAATATTAGCGAGTAAAATTTTCTAGCTATCTATAAAAATGCCGAACTGTTGCATATCTCGGTCAAAACAATTGCTAGCGCCACCAAATCTGAGATCCTTGGTTGGCATGTGACTGTGGGGGTATGAGCCAAATTTGAATAACTTAGGTCTCCAGGCAAGGCAAGGCAAGTTTATTTGTTTAGCGCATTTCATACTCAAGGCAACTCAATGTGCTTTACATGATAAAACATTCAATTGTTTAAAATCAGGGGGCACTGCAGTTATGAGAAATTTATGGGTGTGGTCAAAGTGGGCGTGGCTTATTACTACATAACATATGAATACACAAACCTTTATTTCAGCTGAAGTATTATGTTGAGGGCTGTAAAATTTACAGGGTAACTATAGAAGAGCACACAGATCACCCATACCAAAACGTGCACCACTAGGTGGTGCTATAATGGGTGCAAATGCATTTTGGCCTGTAACTCACATTTGAAATCACATCATCCAAAACTTCATATCCACCTGTTCACAGCAAATGACACGTTGGGTTGTGTCCTGACGCTCGCCACAAGCCCGTCATCCTTCGTGACGTACTTCCACGGGCTTCGCGAGACCTAAGGGCCGAGTCACGGGGGAAGGCTTTCTTTCTTTATATATCCTACTGGCATTTTTAGTGAGAAACAAATCTCTTTGTTTTGGAAAAATAATTCTACCAAACATTTGTTGATTGTACATATAGCAGTAATTCAACATATTCATCTCCCTGAAACTGTGAAACACAACTCACTACAACTTTAATGAGAAGGCTGAGGTTGAGAGGATGAACATAACTCTGCAATGTTTGGCTGAATTTGAGAGACGTGGAGATCTGGCAGCTGATCGCTGACGTGGCATGGCAGATGTGACAACAGCGTGCTGCTCAGGTGCTCCAGTGCTTGCTAGAGCCCGATTAAAACCAGAAGTATATTGAACTGTTGATGGCAAAATCATCAGGATGAAATGATCCTGCTGGCTGCCAACAGCTTTGTTTCACATTGGATTGAAGCTTCTAAGAAGACACCGTTTGAACTTTGTACTACCACGCAATGAAACATCTCACACAAAGGAGCTCAGAAAGACGTCAATAACATCAAAAGCTGCCTCAAAGTGTTGAATGAGTGTGGAGACAGTGTTCCGCGATTTGTATCGCACTATCTAGATGAGTTGCATCCAATGACTTTTACGAACTTGGATGTCTGATCTGCTCTGAAAAGTAGAGCAGCTTCACACTGAAGTATTTACCGTTAAACATGCGCTGCTCCTGCATACCGAAACCAGTGAGGGGCTAGGTTTGTGCTTTGGAGCAACGCGATGATCACGGATGTGCTGGCCACACTGCACCGGTGGAGCGGCGATGTGCAGGGACTACTTTGGCCACTGAGGACATCAGCTCAGCAGCTGCTGACGAATCAACGGGTGTGACTGAGGCTGCAGGTGACGGGCAGCGAGAAGGTAAGCCACAGGGGCTGCTGAACTCAACGGTGGAGAGCGCTACACCAACAGCTAGACCAAGGCTACTGATGATCTCGGCTGCATCATGGAACTAGGTGGTGAGGAAGGGGAAGAGATGGTGGCTGCTAAACCTATATGTACTGACAAATCTATGTTAGGACAAAGGAAAGCTGGCAAAAGTCGTGGGCACAGAAATGCAGGTAACATTAAACTGATTACAACTATATGGGTGAGGGTCTTTGCTACCAGGTTCTCTCCTGACATAGACACTGAAGCTCTGCATGCTCATCTTGAAAACAAAGCAGCTGAGCTTCAAATGTAAGTCCATATTTCTAGTGCAGTATAATGTTTCACCTCATGGGGGCGCTGCACTTATTCCAGGGTTAAAAGCGTGTAGGAGGGAAAGGACTAACTCACACTGGAGAATGTGCATAAAGCCAGATTTGAATGGGAACACCCACATTTCAGGGCTGCTCCACCCACAGTGCGTAACTGGGATGAAGGCGCGCAGCGACTGACTTAAGTACAGAGGGAGAATAGCGCACAGCCAAAAACAGCGCCGCTGTGCGGCTTTTTGGACTTATGCACATGGTAGAATAGAGCCCTTATGAATAAGCTTGCTTTTATTAGCTCCTATTTACAAAATGAACGTTTCACAAGTGTTTTTATTGTTGGGGATATGAATGCTGACATCTTAGACAGGAGCTCAGTCTTTACTAACCACCTGTATCAATTTTGAAGTGATATTAATCGAATCCTCTCCAGCCAGGAGCTTCTGCCATCTGGAAGCTAGACTCACATTCAGGAACTGAGGCATGGCACACTACTTCCTGGATAGACCATTGTCTTTATACAGCTGATGCTAACGCTTTGCTGATGCACATTTGATATGATTTAGCTAATTCTGATCACATCCCCGTGAAGATGGCAATTATGTTTGATAACATCCCTGCAACTGTAAAAAGTACAGACACTTCCACTCATGACCAGTTGGGCTGGTCTTCTCTTTCTGCTTTGTGTTATGTATCTGCATAGAGAGGCTCTTGTGTGCAAAAATGAAAATTGTAGAAAGGTCAAACATAAAAAAGATATATCTGCAATGTGTACATATATTTTTACAGCCCTACTTGAAGCCAGTGAGCCTCATTTTAAGAAACGAAATGAAAAGTTAGGCCTGGTTGAGCACATACAGTATGGTTGAATTTTATGCTAAAGCCCGTGAAGCCACCAAATCCTGGGCAATGTCTGGTAAACCAAGACAAGGATCCATCTTTGAACATAAAAAGCATACAAATGCCAAATATAAATATGCATTCTGCTATATCAGGAAAAATTATCAAACTGAGGGCTGACTCTATGGCCAAGAAACTGTTATACAATAATAACAAGGCATTTTGGAAAGAGGTGAAACTTCTGCAAACCATCCTTAAAATGTATAATAGATGGCGTCTCTGGTACTGATGCTGTTGTTGAGCTTTGGCGACATCATTATAATAAACTGTTCAACTGTGTCCCATCTGAATGCTACCAAGTAAATAATAATTAAAGTGTAGAGACAATAAGCTCCCATGAGGTTTATCAAGCTATCAAAAACTGATTAGTGAATAAATCAACAGGTATGGACTCTGTCTCTGCTGAACATCTTAAATTTGCAAGCTTAAGGTTAGGACTGCTTCTGGCTCTATGCCTCTCCACCGTTTTAGTTCATGGCTTTCTCTCAGACTCCATGATGAAGGTTGTGCTGGTCCCTGTGGTTAAAGAGAAGTCAGGAAAAGTGGGCTGCTCAGACTATTATAGACCCATTGCTTTGGCGAGCATAATATCCAAAGTGGTGGAACACATTCTCCTAGGAAGGATCCAGAAATTGATTGTTTCAACAGACAATCAATTTGGCTTCAAATCCAAACATAACACATGTGTATATAAGTCCTAAAGGAACTTCTAACTAACTACAAGAGGAAAAACGTTTTATGTGTTTTTTAGATGCCTCTGAAGCATTTGATCCTGTAAGTTATGATAAATTTATTAGAATTCTGAGCCAAACCGGTGTCCGTCTGTATTTGGTCAGAATCCTGTCCTATTGGTATGTTCATCAGAACATGCAAGTTAAGTAAGATGTGTGTGTCTGATCCTTTTCAGGTCAGTAATGGAGTCGTACAGGAGCATTTTATCTCCTATTCTGTTTAAGTTTTACATGAATGACCTCTCTAAACAACTAGGCTCATGTAGAACAGACTGTATACTTAGCGGTACAGTGGTAAACCATCTCATGTACGCTGACGATTGTGTGATTTTCAGCCGTCTTCTACATATGGAAAACAATACGATGTCAAGTACAATGATACAAAGTATGCTATTATGATCTGTAGAACCAAGGAAGATAAACATATGGCTTTTCCTGATTTTAAACACTGCATATTTTCCTGATTGAAAACATGCAGTGAAGTGCTGAACCTTGGTCATGTGATCACAGATCAGCTGACTGATGAAAAAGACATTTATCATCAGTGTTGCACATTGTACGTACAAGCTAATGTAGTGTCTCGTAAATTAGGGCACTGAAGCTGACTTTGTTCAAAGCATTCTGCACACCTCTGTACACTGCACATCTGGGGACAAAGTATGAAAAAGTGAGCCTTCAAAAAATACAAGTGGCCTATAATGATGCACTGAGAATACTGTTAAAAATGCCTGGAGGGACTAATGCCAGTGAAATGTTTGTGACTGCCAGTGTGAACACTCTCCAAGCTGTACTGAGACATTGTCTTTGTACTGGACAACATTACAAACACTGCACGTCTCAGCTCTGGAAGCACTGGTTTAAGTGCCTTTTAAAATTTGACTTAGACCTTTTTACAGTATATGTTTGTTTTTTATGAACCCCGAGTCTGAAACAAATCTATCTATCGGAGTCTTTAATCGTTCTCGATGCAAAGTCTTTTTCTGTATTTTGTTTTCACGTTTGTCAAAGCTGAAAATCTACTTTCACACAAGTATGTGGTGGCTAAGTGCATCAAAGCAAAGCAATTGAAATTCAAATTCCAATTAAGTCTGACGATGAAGACATTTCTGGGTCTAGGCACATTTATTAACAAACAGTTGCACAATATGAGCCATTTTTGGCTTTTTGTCCTCTAAAGGACAGCACGTGTGAGTGAGTTCTGTCGTGTGGCTTGTTTAGGGGAAGGTCTGGGTTAGGATGCACAAAGGAAATCCATCTAACTGTGCTTTTCATGCTGTTCTGAGAAGTAAAGAAAGCAGCTAAACCTAAAATGAGCATTTTAAAGGGGACATATCATGCTAAATCCACTTTTTTAGCCCTTAAATACATCTTGATGTATATTTAGATTGTTTAGAAGCACAGAAAAGTTCAAATTAATCTCTTCAGGTGCTCCGTTGATATCTTTATATTCTGTTTTGGTCATATTTTTCAATCTGTTTCGATTTTTCGATTCTCTATTACGTTTTTTGAACAATAACGTCAGCGGAACTGACAAATTAGTACATCAACTCCAGGTCCAACACTTCGAGCAATCCGCCATTTTTATTTCTCGCTTTTATTTTGTAGTCCAAGCTCCAGGATGCAGAAGTTACGAGAGGATAAGTCAAAATGTTGGGTTGTTGGATGTAGTAACCCACACGCTTCATTACACCGTCTCCCAGCATCAGAACCTTTTTAAAGTGCCTTGTTGAGTTTTATGTTTTACGGAATTGTACCCACATCTGTGGGTAAGGTGATTTTTGTGTGCGCAAAGCACTTCAATGATGACTGCTTCATCAACCTCCACCAGTATAAAGAAGGATTTACAGAAAGACTTTGTCTGATTGAGGGTTCAATTCCTTCTATCTTTGGAGACGATGAACAGAGCACTTCGGTAAGCTGTAAATAACGCTAAAAAGTGTGATAAGACGTCCCTGTCATTGTTTTGTTAGCATTAGCAGTTGCACCGTCTTCATATGTTAGCGCTGTGTGCTCGTTTTAGATCCTTGATGATATGGCCTACGTGATTTAATTTAAGTCTAAAGTTTTCATTAGTCATTTCATTTTGCCATTTTTGTCTCCGAAAAGTCTGTATTAAAATGCATTTCGTGACGTTAGCTTGGCGCTAGCGTTAGCTCGGTGCTTGTGTTAGCTCACTTGTTAGGGTTCTGCAGGTTCATTATCTTCATTTTCATCTCGCTCCGCCGGGTCTGACTCTGGCTGTAACATGTAAGGCTGGATGGACAAGTCTTCCGTTGTTGACATTGTGTAAATAACGTGTGAATAAACTTTTTCTGCGCCGCTACAAAGCCATATCTCTTCTATCAAACTCCAAAAATGGCCGAGCAGGGTGGAGTTAAACCTGAAGAGGGGGCGGGGTATGGAGTGTCTCATTTGCAGTTAAAGAGACCGCACCAAAACGAGTTGCTCTTAGAAGCACATCAGAAAAGGGTAGAAAAGGGGTGGAGCTATAATAATGAGGAATTCAGACCCAAGCATTGCAGTTCCACTTTATATAGACCACAACTGTATGATTTATATCTAAAAAGCAAGGATTTAAAACCATGATATGTCCCCTTTAATACAAAATAAATAGAAATATAGAACACTGTTTTACTGTACTCTATAAATATTATTAAATATTTGTATGATGTGATTTGTACTGTGTGATTATATAAATAGTTGATATAGGCGATATTGTAATTTTCTATATTGCCAAAACAGAAAACTTGATATATCCTTAATCACTATATTGTCCTGCTCTAGTTGTCATGCTGTTTAATTTTTATACGTCCCCCCCCCCCATGACAATTTGTGTACCCCACTTTGGGAACCTATGTCATAGCAGGTTTGCATATTTCATATTTATTTATTGGAGGATATGCCCCTTGAGATGGAACATCTCGTTTTCGAGGGGGTCCTCAACTTACATAAAATGACAGATACAGCAGAGCAGACAATACAAAAATTCAATATTTCAAAAATAATAAATACAACAAAATATAGATAAACACACATACATACACACCCACATTCACACAGTATACATTTAACAGTTGCTCAAAACAGTAAATATTTTATACAAAAATAAATAAGTAATAATAGTGATATCATTAATAGTAGCTATCTAATGATAGTAAAAACTTTCATTAGATTAAATGAATAAAAAAGGTTTCGGTTACATAGCCTATAATCAAAAACACTGACAGATAAAACCACTTGCAGTGACAAACTTGAGCAGAACCACAGCATGTACACCTACAACCACTCCTGCAGAATGACAAATGCAAACAAACACTGCGACAACCCTGAAGCGTCCCTCGCCCCCCGTCCCTCTCGTCGTCTCCAAAGACTCACTTTGGTCACTTCTCTCGGGCTGCCCTGAAACTGCACTGTAAGCGTAGTCGAGACAAGTGGGAGGATGAGAGAGCGCCTCCTTTCCCCCCGTGAGGAGCAAAATGATGAATTGTGTAAAATCTTATTTGGCACCTGATATTAAAAAAGCCAAAAAGATTAAGCTGGCTACGCAAGAAGCTGAAAAGTGCTGACGCGGACGAAGCTGAGGGACGGCCCATTGGAGACACCCCCCCACCCCCCAAAAAAAGATGTCTTTCCATCCGATTGGACAACACATAAGTCAACCAGCCAAAGTCAACCATAAAATAAGTTATTATAGGACTGCACTCACATATGGATGGGTGCGTCATCCTGCATCTGATCCTGTTAAATTAGAACCAACTATCCACTGGAGCGTTTGCATAACCACATTTGATATTTCCATCAACATTGGGCCATTGTTGTTTTCCTGCAGATAATTAGATTTGGGAATTTGTTGTGAAAAAAGAAGGAAAGAAATGAAAGTTTCTGCTCTGCTTAATTGTCGACTCCTGTTTGAAAAGTGACGAGATTAAACGGTGTATAAGGGGTAATTGCATGGCAGTGTTTGAATTGGAGAATGTATTTGTGCAGCTCAGAGCTATTACTCTAGTGCTCTATTCCAGCTTCAGTCTGTTTAGCATTCACGCTCTGAGCTGCTCCCACTGACATGGCAAACCTCATTAAGATAGAGCAAACCAATTCACTCCAGGTTGAAAGCTAATTCTTCATATCTTTTTTCCCCTTCTCAGTGATTTGGAAATAGAGAGTTTGTGTTCTCACACACACACACACACACACACACACACACACACACACAGTATGATTCTGTCTCACCTCCATGCATTTTAATCAGAAATAAAATAGGTTAAAAGTGACACAAAATGGTAGAAAAGGTGGTGAAATGGGATTTTAAAGACCACAGAAATTGGTTAAAAGTGGCCAAAAACAGACAGAAAAAGTGGTATAAGAAAAAAGGGTTCAAAGTACGGCTGCACAATTAATCAAATTTAATTCGTGATCATAATTTTGTTTGCCACAATTAAATTAATCTGATCATTGGCAATATTTACATTTGAAATATGGGCTCTGCACTCTAATAATGTATTTATTTTGTTAGCCTTTGGTAGATTTTAAATTTGTGGATTCATTTTAACAAATATATATATTTTTAGTATAATTCTTATTTAAAGCTTAATTTTGCACTGTAAACTGTACACATTGTTTGTTTAAAAGTAGTGTAGTAAAAACATGATACATAATAGTGACTATAATCGTGATTACAATTTTGATCAAAACAATTGTGATTATCATATTGGCCATAATCATGCAGCCTTAGTTGTCAATGTTGGAACAATTAGTTTAAACGGGCAAATAATGGGCATGACAAATCGTGAATGTGGTTAAATTGGCAAAAATAGGCATGAAATATGGTTAAAAGTGACAATAACGGGTCAACATATGTGACATTTGGTGGAAAACATGGTGGAAATGGGAGTAATGTAGCAAAAATGCATTAAAAAGAACAACATAATTGCAAGAAAATTTGATAATGTGTTAAAATATGGATAGTTTGGTGTAGTTGCAGAAAAAGGGTAAAAATAAGCAGAAATGGACTCAAAAAAATATTCTATTTCTTAAAAGCATCTGGCGACGCCCTCCCAGTGTCTCGCGACCCCAAAGTTGAGAACCACTGGTGTAAGCAATGTTAGCTTCAGGCGTTCTCACATGGAGGACAGATTCCTACTCTGACTGTGGCTTTAAATCTTGGCAGGAATACTTCCCGACACTTAGTGAAAGTTCTACTGCAGCGCTGACCTTTCCGTGTGATGTCAGGTCTTTGGACAGCAGCCTTCCTGAATCCTCACACCCTGACAGCTCCTGATTGCTCTCCGGCTCCATGTGTTTGTCTGCAGACACAGAGACCCATACTAAATGATGCACAGTCCACTCTGGTGCAAACAAGTAATAAAATATTGGGGCTACCAAACACGACTGCTTGCTAATCTACATCATCGTTTAAGGCCCTTGATTTATAATTCAGGCGCTCCTTTCACTCGGCTGAGCTGTGAGACTGGGAGGCTGCACTTGAGGGCACTTGAAATTTCACTTGAACACCATGGATCTTTTCAGAGCTCGCCCCCTGCATCTGCAGAAATACGTGCGATAACTGAGGCTGCGTGCATCAATCAGTGCTGAAACAAGAGTTGGACATGTGCACCCATTAAGTTTACGCCGTCCATGGAGACGCCCTGACACAATTTTAATCTGTTTACAAATGTATTTTTTTTTTACAAAAAAAACAAAAAAACACACTGAAGTGCTTGTTAGACAAACACGAGCGCTTCGTCTTTAATACGTTTACATTATGAATGCAAATAACACGGCGTCAAAAGGGTTTTCAGTTCATTAGTGGGAGATGCGATGCAAGCCTGGATCAGCCCCAGAGCGACTTGTGTTCCATGGGACTGCAGACCTCGACGGGGGGGCTGCTCTTTGATCTGTGGATCCCACGGTCTGCTAACGGTTCCTCTACCCTCTGCAGTGCAGTTGCATGAAGCCTCATGCACGTAAAGTGTGGGAAGGAGCTCCAATCTGTTACTGTGTGCACCCACAAATCCAACGTTAACCAGTTTACGAAGCTTAGATCAGTGGTTCTCAAACTTTATTTTTGGCTCAAATACCCCCTTTTATTTCTGAATCCATGTACTCCCCCTTTTAGGTGCAAAAATCCCTTTTCATTATTGGGAGGGACATTAAACAGTAACGTTTTCGACAGCAAACAGTAGACTCTTGCTCACCACGTCCATTTTCCTACCCTCACTCCCTCTTCCCTGTTCCCTTCCCCAACACCTGTAAGACTGCCCTCTTTTTTATATTCTTATATTCTTTTATATAATGGCCTCATGTAAAGGATTTTCAATATTTGCGAGTGGTGAAATAGCCCAAAGTTGGGGTCTAACATAAAACTGAAAAATTTGCATGAAGAAAAATTGTTTCATATCCCAAAAAGATTAACCTTTATACTGTAATTTAAAACAGAGATCAGATTTTTGTTCTTCTATTCCCATATGCAGTTATGGGTCAATGAATGTCGTAAAAAAAAAAGCATTTTTTTGGATTTCAAGAGCGTGTCACCCAAGAACCAATCAGAATCAGAATTATTTTATTAATCCCAGGGGGAAATCGCTTATGTTGCAGTCACAGAAAAAAAATCACAAATAAAAGAATAAAACGTTTAACAAAGACAAAGAAAGAATAAACGTTTAAGTGTAAATAAGTAAATGGGTTAAAAAAATAGGGATCAGATACACACACATTACAGAAGTAGAAAATAAAGTAGGATAGATAATACTAATAATAATAATAGTATACAAAGGAATGATTTCCTGTGGCGTTCTGTGGAGCATCGTGGTTGGATCAGCCTGGTGCTGAAAGTGCTTCTGTGACTGACCAGCACATCATGGAGTGGGTGGGACTCATTGACCAAGATGGCCAGACTCCTCCTCTCTGTCACCACAGTCAGAGAGTCCAGTTTAACGTCACTGGCCTTGTGGATGAGTCTGTTGAGTCTGTTGGTGTCTGTGACCCTCAGTCTGCTCCCCCAGCAAACAACAGCGTAGAGGATTACACTCACTACCACTGACTCGTACAACATCCTCAGTATTTTTCTGCCATGCATACTGTATATGTGACTAATCATTAGTGATGTGTACAGTCTATGTACGTGGCTCAAAGCTGGTCAAATTACATTTTGCTGAGACATATGCTAAGTTGTTTACTGAAGTCTCAAACATGTTCGAGCCTAAAACCAATACAAACTTTTTTCCAGTTTTGAGGGTCTGGCATGTCCACCAAATAAGATGTATAACAGATGTCTTTGTATATTGTTGGAGAGTAGGTGGAGCTGCATTACTATGCTAAATGTCACTTTCCTATGTGGTGTAGTTCATGAGATATTGGAAGATGAAAATGGAAGAAAAATTAGGATTCACAAAAATCGACATACCTTCCTCAATAAATTGGCCAGATCTCAAAAAGTGTTCATCCAATCAAACAAAAAATGTACAGCGTGCCTATTGAATAATTACGGCACAACTGGTGAAAATTTCAGAATATTCTGAGGCCGAAGTGCGTGGGCCATTTGTTGAAATGACTCAAATCCATTTCCAGAGAAGAATCGGCTTCTCTGATCAATGCAGTCGTCTACCTCAAACAAAAGAGAGGATTTAGAATTCTCCTCCTGATGCACCGTGGATAATGATATTCCATCCAGACCTTCTTACGCCTCCCCCTGCTGGCTGTAGATCACACAACATGGCTTTGGCTTTGGCACGCTTTTGTTAATTCTAATCAATTTGTTCGGCTACAATAACACAAGTATACATGGCAGAGAGAATATGCAAATCAAATTAATGTCGTGTACGGTTTTGTACTTGAATTAACTGCAGGCATTGTAGGAGGGAAGTAGATACGGCACAATTATTTCGTTTTTGGCAAATTCTAAGTTTTAAAGCGATGTATCCAACTCCTTCTGTATTCGTGGTTTTGTTTTTGTGTTGAGACTAAAATGTATTTTGGAAAATATGCTGCTGATCAATGCAACATTTTGACTGATCATTAATAATGCCACAGCTGTGAGGAGAATCAGTATGCAGGGTTTGTTTCCGTCCACAGAGCAGCAGTTTACAGTGAAGCCTCAGTTCTTTTCTAATAGTACCAAAGGAAACAGTGGCACGACTAGAAAGGAATCAGAACGTCGTTTGGGGAAATGGAGCAAACTGCCTGAAAACGATGGTCGCTCATTGCAACCTCATAAAATATTCATACATTCAGCGGGAGAGTCGGGTGGGATGGTGACAGTCGGGAATAAACAAATAGGTAGAGAATACATCAGCATGACAGGATGGCAGCATGTGGTGGGGTAATCAAGGACTCCAGTCTGCCAGCCAGGTGACCTTCTATTGAGTCATCCATTTTTACCTTTACCAAATATTCACCAATACCCTTTCAGTTTACCATTTTCTGTGTCAATTTCACCAGTTTTACCTCATCAAATGTCAGTACAGGCTAGTTAACGTCCCACAATCATGCCAAACATGCTTTTACCGGTAGTTTATCGTTCTACACAGCAGAAATTTGTTGAAACAAAGCACACACTCGGATCACGAGAGATTTTGCACGAGATTTGACCTCAAGCCGTTTGCTAGACTTGCTAAATCTAGCGTTAGACCACCTGTTTAGCAGTGAAAAATATGGTGGAAATGTGTGATATTGGGTTTAATCTATGTCAGATAGATACTTCCAGTAACTTTGTCCCGATTCAATATTGATATTGGATATTGGACAGATATCAGCAAAAAAAAAAAAAAAAAGAGTATTGGATTCTAATCTTAATCTAAAATCTCAATTAATATACATTGTTTTTACTGGATTTATTAAGGTCATTTTTCAGGGTCTTCTATTTTTTTATGTATTTATTGTTGTCATTCCTCCTGTCACCCTGATGTATTCTCCACCTATTTGTTTATTCCCGACTGTCACCATCCCACCCGACTCTCCCGCTGAATGTATGAATACTTTATGAGGCTGCGATGAGTGGCCATCGTTTTCAGGCAGTTTGCTCCATTTCCCCAAATGACGTTCTGATTCTTTTCTAACAATTCACACTACAAAACAAGTCATAAAAGTACATTTAATTTATGATAATATCGAATCGGATAAATTACCTTTATTGGCCAATACTCAAGGCTGCGATATCGATATATCAGAAGTGAAAAAAGTTGTTGGTACACCGACCTATCATCAGATTTTGCACAAGAATTGACATATTTTGTCTCTCTGACCATGCAATTACGAAGACAAATCGCGTGTAAATTTGTGATATTTTGTCAAAACATGCATGTGCGACTATATTCAGTGTCATATTGTAATTTCCGATGATGGCAATATTCCAGGAACTGAATTCCATATTTTCCGTGCATTTTCTGAGATCATGGACACTTGGAGGCCCTACTTCTGTGCTAAAGGAAACTTACTTTTGGAGGTTGAGCACAGCTGTGGAGGAGAATTTAAGTACTTGTATCGTAATTAGGGGAGAATACTGTCCCGTGAACATATGTTTAATCCTCTGATGTCAAGCATTAACTTTAAATACACACTGGAGACCAGTTTATAGTGAACGTGAGCATTTGCAAGATGAGCAGGGTGTGTAATATGACTACAAGCCTCTGAAGACATGCACTCATACAGTAGATAACCATCTTTACTACTGCTGCTGCTGCTGCTGCTGCTGCTGCTGCTGCTGTTGTCCCCACGGTGCTGTTTTTCCCTTTACAATCATTTCATAATTCCAGGACTTCTCTTATCCTCACATCTGGCTGTTGTGTGTCCTTGAGTCTCAACGCCAAGATCATACAGACATCTGCTTTGTTTTCACACCAAGCTTTTCACTGTATTGTAGTCATGGTGATGTGAAGCTGTCATAATGCGCAGAGTTTACTGCTTTTGTAAATCCAGGAGAAAACATGATTGTGGTTTAGAACAACTAGTACAGTGCCCGTGGGAAGTATGTATTGCTATAGAAAAGTGGGAGGTTAAGTAGCTTTTTCATGGATGGTTTACATGGGAGCTTTAATTCCTCTTTAATTCAGAATAAAAGTTAAATCCTCTTTAAACTGACTTTGTCAGCACTTAATTCCTAATGCAAATAAAATTCTGAATTAAACACACAGACACACACACACACACACACCCGGGACAGGCACACCGTCCGCCCTCTTCCCCACTGTCCACAGAGTGATTGGCTCTGATGCGCCCACAGGCTGCCTCTAACCCAGCCAACTGTGCCGCGTGACAAAGGCTCAACCACAGTGATAATGTCATCAGTTCTAAAATTTCATAAAATTGTCTGCTCCCTGTGGACACTTTTATGAAATAATTTATTAACGGTATCATTGCAATCCAAACAAATCCAACGTTGCACACCTTTGAACCAAGCAGCAGCCATGTTGAAAGTCTCAGATCAATCTGAGCCTGATTCGCAGAGATATTTGAGGAACACACACACAGACACACAGATAGACAGAGATTCCTTGCTTTATAGATAGGCTAGTATAGTGCCCGTCGGAAGTATGTACTCATGTGGGGGCTTAAGTAGAGTTGTCAATTATGGCCGAATGAATGTGTTTGAAGGTTGGATGTACAAAAAAGGTGTCCATACTCTGTAGTGTTATGAAGGAGTATATAAAGTAAAATAGCGTGTGCGATTTCCCTGGTTTAATTCTATGTAACATGCGCGTGATGAATTGATAAATAAGTTTGTGATATGGTGCCGCTGCGCACAGTCATGGAGACGGAGGAGGAAGTGATTTAAAGGGAGTTTGGGATCACAGGGATAATTAAAAATAACCATGACATATTAACTTAAATAACTTTTTAATATTGACCTTCTTTTTTAAACCCCACCCAAACAAACTAGGACACAGTGACGTGATGAACCTGGAACCGGAAGTATACTGCACGCTCAAGGGAGCCGTAATCTTAAAATTTAACATCTTGAACATTTTGCAACACCTAATTACTCCAAAATAACGGATACACACACTTGTAGTATTTGGAAGCCGTTGACAAAGTTTCAGGTCGAACACATTCACTCCACAAACACACACACACACACACACACACACACACAGGCGCATACAGAACATTCTTGCTTTTATAGGTAAATGGGTAGATGATCAATGCTGGGAATACTGAGGTCAGGGAATGAGAAGTCGGCCTGAAAACGAGGGGTCCGTACTGAGGAAATGATTGCAATGGAGCTCTCAGATGTAGAGCTAGAGAAGAGGGTGGGGGTGGGGGGGTTAGGGGGGTCTGCCTCATTTACTCTCAGACCTGCCCTCTTCATAAAGCCAGCTGACAGCAGATATTTTTATCTGCCTGGCACACACCGAGCAGAGTCGGTAACACTTCATTTGTATCAGCAGACTCAACCAAGGACGAGATCTCAGCATGATTAAACACAGATATATATATATATATATATATATATATATATGTATCACTCTACGCCATCGCAAGGAAGAAGCGGCCATTATTGTGTATTAGTGGTGACTTGTCTTTTTTTTCACCCAATGGAATTAAAGGCTCCAATCAAACACAGAGAACGGTGCGTTATAGGACAATGGTGGCATGGAACTCCCTGCCATTATTTCTGATTTCAAGCATGACTGCAATCAGAAGTAGAACCACCACATTCACGGCCAAAACTGCCAAGGTGCCAGTGCTTCTAACATATTTGTGCAAAAAAGAGATTCGTACACTTGGATCAATGCAAGTAAAACAATTATTATTATTATTATTATTATTATTATTATTTTCTGAACATGTACATTTGCTGAGAGGAGAAAGAATTGTTTTGGATTCACACACTAGACTGTCTACACCCAAAGGGCTTGAATGTAGATTTTGACAAGAGTGCTTTATTCTAATATTTAATAACGTTTTAGACGCAGCATTTTATGACAGTCTGCCTGAGGTGAATGCAGTGTCCTCATCCTTCAATGTCATGTATTTGTTCTATTTTCATACTGTTTGTGTATTGTGTTTTTTATCTATTATGCTTCCTTTCTTTACTTTATCCATTGCTGTGCTGTCAGGACTACAAACTAAATTACATCTCCCACGTGATCGGTAGTGGTGTAGCAAAGGTGTGACTGGTTTTTTTGTACTGTTTTTGCAACCCTTTACTTTAAGTTTTACACACAAAGCTGAATAAGGCGTCATGAAAGCTGTCATTAGGTGTCGTTAGGTAAATTATGACACCTTTGGAGCTATTTTGGCATTTTTAGGGGTTAGGTGGAGGCATCTAGTGGGGTTAGGGTTAAGATTAGGGTGATGGTTAGGGTAACTAAGGGTTAGGCCAGGGGTAGGCAACTGGCGGCCCAGGGACGAGGTCTAATTTTGTGCAGCCCCGAAGTAAACGCACAAAATGACTTGAAAAATAAAACCAAACAGGAAAAGGAGAGGGAAATACGTAAAACATCAAAAATATACTGAATGACAACAAAACCAAATAAAATTAATATACAAAATTTAAAAAATACACAAAACAACAACAAAAACACAGAAAGGCATTGTTCTTTATTCTAAATGCTGACACACATGCTGATAATGTGGCCCGCAGATCAGACAATCAATTTTTGTGGCTCCTGCTGTGTGGATAACGAACAACACTTGATGACAGCCGTCATGATGCGTTATTCATACTAATGACTGGTGTCTTGTCCTAATAATGACAGCGTCATGTCAGCCTTATGTATAAAAAGTGTTACCGTTTTTTAAATTCTTAATTATTAGTTTAATTTAATTATTGTATTTTTATGTTGTATATTTCAGTTAATCTTCTTGTGTATCATTTATGCTTTGGTTATTGTGGTTTTTTTTTGGTTATATTTTCTGTGTGAATGTTGTTTGTATATCCTAGCTAATCTGTTTGTTGTATTAGGAACTGTCTGTCTTCGATGTATATCGTCTTCGATGTGGACCCCAGGAAGAATAGCTCGTGCTTTTGCAGTATAGCTAATGGGGATCTAAAGAAAAACAAACTAGAAGCAGAATGTTTAGATGCCTTGATTAGAGTCCAGTGGGATGACACGGGCTCGGTGTGCGTGCAAATGAGCTGGTTGGTGTGCGTGCGTGCGTGCATGCGTGCGTGCGTGCATGAATAAACCATGTGCTAAAGTGGTGTCACTAGGCTGCTGTGTTGGCATGTCGGCATCAATCCGTTAAAAAGACGGCGATCCCTGGGGCATTGTATGAAATCCAGCATGTACGAGCAGATAGATGGCTTCTTTATGTTTGCACTCCCAGAGGCTCAGACGTCCTCTTGTACGCATAAATTAGCAAAATCCTTTTATTTTGTTTTTGGCATAACTATAACAAGTATTAAAGTGGACTAATCCGTTTTTTTTTTAATAAAAAGCTCATGGTTCCTGTTAGAATGACATGCCTTTGTTTGTGTTTTCTTAAAAGCAGGATTAATGTTGAATGTACCTGTCGTCAATGCCAAATCACTCTGAATGAGTTGTTTTGCATCCACAAGGGACAGTCATGGGCAGGAAGATAGCGTTTGATTCCCTCCTAACAGCAGGATTTCATCTCCTTGCAGTGACACAAATAGTGGAGTGTGCCGAGCTGACAGACACATGATGCATTGCAGACGTCGTAATTGAAAACACTGAAAGGGGGTGAGACAATTAATCTCTCGCTGCCTTTTTTGCTGCTTCAGATTTTCCGTGGAGAAATGCCTCAAAAAAAAAGATGCAGATTCCAGATAAGAGTGTTATTGATTAGATAGGCTGGGCCTGAGAGGCGAAGAGGTGCAGGGGGTTCTCCATCAGTAATCTTTCTGGCTGTGACTGCATCTAAATAACCTGCAGAGGGGGATAAACAGGTGCATCCATCATGGCACGGCTGGTGCGGACAGTGATGGATGCCTCCCCGCCCCCCGCCCCCTCTGCTGCACCTCTGCACTCGTGGTCAGGGATAGGAGGTGACACCAGCACTCAGGAGAAATACCTGGCTTAAAGTAAGCCGGGAAATGCCTCCTTAGGCTCTGCAGTGATAGGAATCAGGCTGTAGGTTATAAGCTTAGCATGTGTGATGGCAACATTTGACCTTTCATCCATCCTCCTGTCATGTTGAATTTATTATTTTATTGTTTCATTTTCCTTCAAGTCGATTAAAATTTCATATATTTTGATATAGTTTTGTCCACATGTATTTTTTATTTATTTTGTATTGCAACATACATACAGTACATATACACGATACAGACATAATACAGTCCAATGAGACAATAGGTGAGGAGTTGATTTACAGATTTACACTGTGTGTGTGTGTGTGTTAATTATTTTAAATGATGTCATGGAACATTAGAGGAACTGGCCAATGGGTTGATTCTCTAGAACAGTGGTTAATAAACGGTGTGCGACTTGAGGCAAGTCCAGGTGTGCCGTGGGATTTTGTGACACCCGGCGATCTGCCCGAGTGCTCCGAGTGCGCAATGCTGGGTGCATGTGCCGCTCCAAGCGCATACTCATACTGCTCCGTGTGCACACGTGATTCTCCGCTGGTGCACCTCAACAGGTGAGCGTAATCGCACTGATGAGAAAGTCACCCTATAAACGGCCTTCGGCTGTGCACAACGAAGCTGATAACAGCTGAAACGTGCACTGCACAATACGCATGGGAAAAGGACTAAAACCAAAAGGGCTAACGGTGAAAATTGTGACCTCATCATTGTATAATTCATTTGCTCAATTAATTTGCTGGGTTCAGTTCTTTACATGAGAAGAGGAATATTGTTTGAAATTTGCTTAAAACCTTGTTTATGTAATTAACGGCTAAAATAAATTAGTATTTAAAACATAGCAAATTTCTCTTTAATAAAAGACTGTGACAAAGGCTGTAGGACATTAAAACAGAGAGACAGAGAGAGGGAAAATGGAGCGCTTTCTTCTACAGCTGCCCCTGACATTGTACATGATATGAGTGATAACACGTGTTATAAAGGCTATTTTGCACAATAGGTGTGCATTCAGATTTTTACTTGTCCTTTGATGTGCCCTGGGTATAAAAATTTTGGGATTCAATATTTATATAATATTCAAATACAATAATAGCATTGAAGCAGTAACTGCGTTAGATTGAAATATATTTTTAAAATATAATTATGATCAAGAAAATATTTTGAAAATGAAGTTTCCATTTCCTGATAGCAGAACCAAAACTGTGTGAAAGTGTGACGGTCAGCAGTTTTTTTTTTCCAGCAGCTTCTCAAATCGTCTCAAAGTTCAAATCTACTGAAGCTCCAAACACAGCTGCTCACTTCATCAAAGACCGACAATAAAAAGCAGTCAGTAGCACACGGAGCGTTTCAGTATTTGTAGCTCACTTTGTTCTTTAGAAGAACTTCAGTAGCTTCCACACATGTAGGTTTTCTGATGATGCTGGTAATAAATGTCAGTCGGTGTGAGCGGGAGTGAGAGCAGCTTTGGGCTGGAGGAAGGTCTTCTTCTACTTATTATTAGAGGTTGTCATTGAACACATTAGTGCACTAGCGCCACCTCAGATTGTGGTCAGAAGCTGAATTGTTAGGTTTCATTTCTGGTATACGTGACTGTGCGGTTTTCATTCATGTCATCAGGCCCACGTGCGCGATCGACACAAAATGCTTCTGCGATCAACGCATTGACCAAAGTGTATGAGTGTTGTTGGGAATTGAATGGGTGTCTCTTGTGTTGGATATGTAGTCTGATAATATGTTTTTCCATTGTGGGATAATATTAGTTTTTGATTTTCAGTTTATGAGTATGGTTAGGGCTACAAGTAGGAATTTGCTCTCTGGTGGTAATAAAGTAATAGATAAGTCTCCAAGCAGACAGATTGAGGGGATGTGGTAGTCCAAACAGGGTTCCCACCAGGAATTTTTCACAGCACAGATTGCATGGCGCACAGGCGCGCACCACTGGCACGGAAAATTTAGAAATTTCTAACTTTCTGAGGGCCAAATTTAGTGAAGTAAAGCTAAAGTTTGTTTTTTTATCTTTGTTCCAGTCTTACTTTAAAGCTAAAAGTTATTTGTGGAATTGGTGATGATGCATGTAGTTAGAGTTACTCATCCTTGGTATAGTTCCTTCACTAACAAATACTCACCGACCCTGTAGAGACAAGAAATAACATTTTATTCAAAAGACTAATTCCAAGATGTGCTTTTCAATTTTAAATGAGGTATTATGTGGGACATGCAGTAATATTGGAACACGCGTGGATGACGTGCACGCGCACACACATACACGTGGAGGATGCACACGGTCCAAGAGAACACAGCCCGATCCTGCCAGACCCAAATGAAGCCGATGTCTCTTTAAAACCAAACATGTTTCAGTGTTCACATCTGTACGCGTGCATGTAGAGTGATCCATTGCGAGTTATAAACATGACTGATGAGCAGCTTCATGTGCGCTACGCCTGGTTGAAGCACTGTTTACAGTGGACGGTGCACATTGGCAGCCTCGGGGGCAGCTAAAGGGCTGCAGGGGTCCTCAGGTAAAGACGGAAGCATCCGAGCAGATCGCCAGTATTAAATAGACGGTGCTGTTGATGTATGTGTTTCTCGGTTATTCAGATTAAAGAGAGTTTAAACAATCCGTGCATACTTGAAGTCCTTTTTGTGTCTAACTGTGCAACAATTATTACGACGGTACCGATTAAAAAAGGAAAAAAAACAACAGAAATCCTCCCTACGTTGCTGAAAACTGAACGTAGGGGAGCAAAATTTCAACGTCGGGGTCTCCTACGCTCAAAAGCGCTGGCGAGAACTCTGAGTCTAAAAGGGCATATAAGGATTCCATCACCCATCTCCAAAAATGGTGAACAGAACCATAATGCTTGAATTTAAGTGTCTGAGGTGTTTTGAGTGCACTTAGTGCACATATGAGTTCAATGTTAATCTTGTTTTGTATTAATTGTAGATTAGCTAGTGTTGTTGAATTCGAAACCGGTCTTGGCCAGATTTGTCTTAGACTTGAAAGCATCTTGTCTTGGTCTCGGAGTGCCCGAACTCTGGATTTTTTTGTCAAGACCAGCGCTGATTTCTACTATTGTTCAACTTTACAAATGTGATAATGAGGAGAACTTGGTAAAATGATAAATATCTTTGATTCATGCGCTACGTTTTTTGTCTGTCAAATGTATTTTAAAGCAACTAAAACTAAAGCGAGAATGTTCTTTAACTTGTTCAACCTTGTCATGGTTTTGTTTGAATTGATTTTTATGGTTTTGTTTTTGTCTCGTCTTGACTCCCAAAAGTCTTGGTCTTGGTTTGGTCTTGGTTTATTCTGGTCTCGGGCAAGTATTGGTCTTGGATAATGTGATCTTGGGCACAACACAAAGATTGGCATTTCAGGACATGTTGTTGATGTTATTGCAGATTTGGTTCTGTCGTGTTGAATTCTTGAGGTCATCCGTCACGATAAGGTCTGTATGTGTGTGTTTTGTCAAAAAGCAAAATCTTGTTTTCGTTGATTTGTGAGAAGTCTGATCCCCAAACTGAGCCGTTATGTGCTCGTGTATCAATTGATTTGGGGTTGGTGTTCCTCTTCCTATTGCATTCTCATTCACCAGGGGCCAAATCCCTTGAGCTGCCCAGGCCCAGCAAACGACAGCACTCATGCCAGCTCTGCTTGGAGGTGCCAGCTTGATAGATACTCTGTGTGTGTGTGCGTGTGTGTGCGTGTGTGTGTGTGCGTGCACTGTGGCTTCCCTCCCCAGTCCTGCAGCATTAAGATTGATCCTTGGTTCCCTCCCATTCTTTTCTCTCTTATTCCTCTGAGTGCCTCTGCCTTTATGAGACTCTGAATAGGTGAAGCTCACAGGCTCCAACAGATGGCCGGAGCTGCCCTGGTTCACTGTCTAACACACACACACACACATAGCCAGACACACACACACACACACACTGCTGCCCAATGAATAATAGTGGAGAGAGAAGGGAAATGTGAAGAAACAGGAAGTAACACAGAGGAAAGGTGACTAATGGAAAGCGAACAAAGCGTTGACAAACAGTGTCATTGGGGAAATTAAATGAAAGTTTGAAGAACAGCAAGAAACGTTGAAATAAAGAAGAGGACAAAAATGAGAGCGAGGGCAAAATTGAATTGTAGATGAAGGGAGCTTCTCTCCTCCCTCTTTCCCTCCCTCCTTTATTTATCTCATGTGAAACCACACCTCCCTCCTTTCACTTGTCAGTGCATCTATAACAGAGTGCTGCCTGCAACGGGCGCTGCATGTGTGGGGGTGAGAGCAGCTCCTCACTCTGCCTCCACAGACCACCGTATCTGAACAGAACAGAAAAGACTTGGATGCTACTGGACCTGCAGACAAACAGGTGTGTACATTTCTGCTTGTCGTTTGTGTGTGTGTGTGTGTGTGTGTGTGTGTGTGATTGATGACGGAGGGCAGCATGTGTCCGACTCAGCATGCGATTTGCTCTCCATTCCTCAGGACACGCTCCCTGTAGCCTATCTTAGAAGGTACAGTGTAGGAGCTTTTGCCCTAGTTTACACTTGAATGCTCTGATCGGTTTTGTTCACCTCTGAGATTTATGCATCGAGTCGCTAACGCTGCTGCTCGCGTAAGTAAGAGAGAGCGGAGACTACTTATTCTTCCTCATTGGCTGTGGAGTGTCTTTGCCTTTAAATCAGAGCACTGTGGAGAGCAGCTGCTGTTTATTCAGTGGAACAAGTTGGTCGTTTTCGAGTCCCTGTGCTGTCAACATGTGCTTAATCTTCTCCAAAGTTATTACCATTTCTGCTTAAGTCTTGAGTTTTTAGTGGAAAGATGTTTATTCCATTCCAGCTTTGTAGAATAATGAGAACAATCTACTTAACTAGTAAGTACGCCCCATGCTCCTGTAACTCACGGATTGGTTCAGAGCTTTTAAATCCAGTAGGAGAATGGTGGTTTTTGTGTTCTGGTATAAGAAATCTGGCACAAACGTGATGAATAAAATCTCTGACTTTACTCATTTGAGTCCTGCCTTCAATAGAAAGGGATGTTATTTAAACTAGTGGCTTCAAGTTCCTCCAAACAAAGGTCAAAATACAAATAAACAAGACTTGGCTCTTCATTGTTTGATACCTCCCCTATAGTTGATGAATGAAACACCCATCTGTTCTTTCTTCTTCTTCCCTGGTTATTGGCATGTTGCAACCAACTTGAAGAGGTGCATATCGTCAGCTACTGTACATGTTTTATTTCATTACTTTCTCATTCCATTAAACACCCATCTGTCATTGTAGAGTCACCATCCAAACCATTGCGTTTACTGCCTCTCCGATGGAGAGCCGGCACTGGTATTCTGAGTGTGGCTGAATGTACTCACTCTCAGTGTTTTGTCAATATGTTTATGGGTCAAAAGGCTGTGTCATCACCAAGTGGTAATAGTTTGAGAGCAGCAGAGTGGGGAGGGAGGGGGGGCGTAAGATGTGGTGACCTAAAGGCTGAAATATTTACGACGAAGACCAGCGGAACATCCCCGAGCTGCTTGTTGCGATACGAGTGCCAGGCAGAGGCAAAAGATGCAGAGGTGGATGGAAAGTAAGGAAGCTCCAGAGATCTGTTCTTTAGGCATTAATTATTTATCACCACACAGTCTTACCATGAAAGCTGTAACCCTTCATCTACTGGCCTCGCCTCCCACTGAGATGTTAGCAGGCTAAAGGAGGACGCCTGTCAGTCCTTACTTGGGTATGTTACAGCTGGAGTGCACATACGCTCCCAGGTATGTGGTTATTTTCACCACTTTGTACGCATAAACACACACACTCACACTGCTATTGGTAATTCCTTGGTTCCACTTGCCGATGTGATGGGAATAGCATAGAATTTCCAATTTATAGCTTGTGCAGAAGCAACAGTGCTTCAGTCTTTTCCACTTTCTCTTTAACCACTCACAGACATACAGTCAATGGGCATTACGACCTTGAGGCCTGTTAATGCTTTCTGCAGTAGACATGTTGATGAATAGTAAAGAGGTCATGTGGGCCGCATGTCACGCTGTTTGTACAGAAAATGCTCCACAAAGTGCAAGAAAAGCCATGGAAGAAGGCAAAGTGAGACACCAGCATGAATATGGATCGTATGCTAATGCCGCACGCCTCGCATCTTGGCCTTTTATTCAAGCTGTTGATGAAAGCAGAGGACACGTTACACCGACACCGCTCTGGCTATCGACAAACCTATTGTCAGCGCGGCGTCGCTCTCTGGCCTCTGGGGCAAGCGCGATGACAGGTGGCAGATATCGGTGACAGCGGCCAAGGTGACACCATTCTGTGTTCTCTGTGGACGTCACAGGTATCTGCTCGTTTTCCCGCCACCTTGACTTTTAACTGGCCTTCCGTTTGACACCATGGGTTATGTCAGTAGTTCTTGCAGTGGTGCGATTTATTTGGAGCAATATATTGACATTAGCTTCAACTTCTCCACCTGCTCCACTTCCATTTCACAGTCTAGTTCCAGTTTGAATAGTTTCGTAATTGGTTTTCACTGTCTTTGACGTTAACCGAAACTGAGCTTCATTTGTCTTGGTAGATGTGGAATAATTAACTATAACAGCACAAGATATGATTTAATATTTTTGCTGGAGTTTTTGTCTGTTAGCAGAATTTCATCAAAAGTATGTTTAACCAAAGATAGACCTTACGCCAGGGATGTCAAACTTCTTTTAGTTCAGGGACCAAATAGGGACCAGTTTAAATTGAAGTGGGCCACAGATCTTAGGTGGTGGAAAAAACTAACAATTTTAACATCATTGTACCATTGTCAATATCAGTTTAGTTCACAAATTTTTGATTTTGTAATTTTGAGTTCTTTCCACAATTTGCAATAAAAAATGACTGAATTCATGTAATATTAACACATGATAAAAGGCAAGCCCCTAAGAATATTGGAGTTTTATTAAATTGATGAATTTGAGATATCTACAACTGGATTATTTGGTAATTTACACAATAATGCATGTTTTCTCTGTCATTTTCACTTTTTCCATGGGACGAATTGGATAGTCTAAAAGGCCGGATTTGGCCCCTGGGCCTTGAGTTTGACACATGTGCCTTACGCCATTACGCCATGGAAGATTTGGATACTGATCAATAATAAACTGACTCTGGATCAGTTTCAAAAATCAAAAAATTCCTGTTTCTCGTTATTGGGAGAATTATAAAAATGAATATCTCCGTTTGTATTTGTCCAATCTTTATGAAATTTGACTCCGTTATGTGAGGTTTGTTCCTCAGTCATCCCACTGGGTTTCATCTGTATCGGATTGTGCATTCCATTCATTTGTGTCCATACATTTGGAGCTAATGCATGGTTATTAATGGAGAAGTACATTCTTTAGATAGAGATTGGAAAAATCACAAATGAAAGCATTAAAAATGTGGTTTTATGTTTATTTTGACTTAAAAATGATAATGGAAATGATCTTGATTAGAAAATGAGCTTAAAATACAAGGGTCAGTCATGGTATATATATGTATAACTATAGAAGTAAATCTATTCAGGAGGCACTAAATACAGTTTCATTCCATTCATTTACAAAATGAGTTTCTTTAAAATGTGTGTTATCACTCCTCATTCCATCATTATACTTTATAGTAGTTTTTTGATAGTATTCTGAGCAAAATGTTGTAGCCGAATGAAGGGGAAACTTGGATTGAGAAATAAGAGAAAAGCGGGTACATTGAAGACACACTGATCCAGATAACTGCCAATACGTATCTGGAAAAGAGGAGATTTGGTGCGTGGCGTAGGTTTGAGGTCTCTGAGTGCTCTTGTTAGATATTTGTGTTTTCTAGAGGATATTTCTCTAAATGACAAGCTTGAAACATAGTTTGATTGATATTCAACGAATTCAGGAGTAGCAGTGCATTATCATCTACTCCACTTGTCACAATTGTTGTTTAAAAGTCATTGAACGTAGCTTGACTGTAAGTAGCGTTCACTCATATCTCTGGTCATCTGTATTTATGAGCTGATGTTAACCGGTCCTGGAATGAAACCTCTCGAGATCAATAAGTACATTTCTCTGCTCCTGTTCCCTCTGCTGATAGAGGGCCTTTGATAATGACCGCGCTCAGATACTGCAGAGCGTGGGTCTTAGTCTCCTGATAGGACTCAGCGTAAAGGCGATGGACACTGGTGTTTGTGTTTGTATGTGACGCTATCTGACAATATGCCAGTGTGGGATTTTCAATGTTCATGCATGGACAGGCGTGCGCTCGACCGCTATGTTCTGGTGCAATCAGGTTTTAATCTCTTTCTTCTCTATGACTTGGGCTGCTCCGGCGGCGATGCCCTACGGGGAAATGTAATTACACCCCGCTGGCCGCAGAGCACAGGCTTCACTGCCCTATCTGTCTCTGGAGAGACGGCGAATGGGGGCTTTTTCTCATCCACAATATGAAACGGCAGAGATGTCACGGAGGCCCTGCTCCATCTTTGGATTTTCTATTAAACCCTCACTGAACTCTGTTTCTCCAATCAGCTTAGACCCCCTGGATGTCATTGCTCTTTTTCTACAATGTTATTGATATTATGTTAACGTAGATGATGGATCTTGGCTATATATGTTCAAGTTTCATTTAGTCAGACAAGTTTTTTCAGGAAATGTTATCTCCCTGACATTTTTGACTGTCAACTGCCAGTCTTCCTCAGAGGTGATTGCTTTGATGTATCCCCATGAGTTATGTCATAAGGAAAGCATCAAAGCATCTTCTGATAGCTTTCATGTGTCCTTTTGAGTTCTTTCTCCCTCCTTAACGCCATTAAAATGGGCGGTAATGCTCCTGGCCTTGGTTTCCAACTGCCGTAAAACTACACAGAAGAAGAAGAAGAATAACTCCATATTCATATTTGTCTCATTGTTTTTACATTACCTTGTGTTTTTATTGGGTCAAATTGCACCGCTCCATGTTTTTATGTTGTTTTATGTTTTTATATGCTATGTACTCGTGTTTTATTGTGGAATGTATGTCTTTTATGCTCCCCATATCCTTGCACTCTGAATCTCCCCTATTGGGGACAAATAAAATTGATTGATTGATTTCTGTCCTGTCGCCCGATGGTCCCATGTGTGGGTAGGGCTGCACAATTAATCAAATTTTAATCCGGATCATGATTTTTGGTTGCCACGATTAATCTGATCGTCTGCAATATTTAAAATAATGTATTTATTTCATTAGCCTTTGGTATATTTTAAATTTGTGGGTTAATTTTTTTTTAAATTATTATTATTTTAGTACAATTGTTATTTAAAGCTTCATTTTGCACTGTAAATTGTACACATATTGTTTGTTTAAAAGTAGTGTAATAAAAACAGATTTTTTTTTTTCCCCCTAACATAATGAATAATCGATTATAATCGTAATTACAACGTTGATCATTTGATTATTTGTTCATTATTATCATTTTGGCCATAATCGTGCAGCCCTAGGTTCAATCCCAATGGCCTCCTTGATCCACTGTTTGTGTTTTTCCTTTTGTCCCAATTATTGTTGCGTTGTCCCAATCCATGACATGATTTTCTGTTCTACAGTGGTCTCATATTATATTATTCTGATCTATAAATGGTCTTTGATGTTGCAGATTTCAGGTTTTCCTGTAGTCCTTTTCTTTCCCCATCCTTGTGCGTCATCCATGCTGTCTCCTTTTCACATTCCCTTTGATGTTCGTTTTTGCTTGTATTAAACATTCTTCCTGTTTGTCCTATATATGTGTGTTGACATGCATGGAATTTAAAATATTACGTTGCATTTTTTGTCTTGCTCTATTTTGTCTTTAGGGTGAACAAGCAGCTGTCTGAGTTTGGTGTGTGGTTTTATGGCCGTGTTCATTGTAGGGCTGGAAGATATATTGAGTTTAAAGATATATCAAGTTTTCTAATTTTGTCTATGTTGATATATATATATATTTATAGCTTATTTTGTTAAAACACTTGTTTTAGGAGTCACTGCTTTCTCTACTTCTCAGAACAGCATGAAAAGCACAGTTAGATGGATCGCTGATTGTGTCCTAACCCAGATCTACCACTAAGCAAGCTGCACTACAGAACTCACTCACACGTGCTGTCCCTTAGAGGAGAAAAAGCCTAAAGTGGCACATATTGTGCAGCTGTTTGTTAATAAATGTGCATGTGTGGCATTTTGTATCAGCACTTTTAAACCTGAATTGTCTTTCTGGTCAGACTTCATCTGAATTAAAAAGATTTCTATCATTTATCGGCATTTTGAGTAAAAAATATTGAGGTATGAGTTTTGGGCCACATCGCCCAGTCCTAGTTCATTGCATGTTTTTTCATTGACGGCACCAAAGCAATCACCTCTGAGGAAGACTGGCGGTTGACAGTAGAAACATATCAGGAGATAACATTTCCTGAAAAACACTTGTCTTAATAAACCCAACCTTAACATATCGTGTTTCAAAAAAAGAAGACAAAATGAACTTGCTGGAATTATTATGGATTTTGGCTGCTTTCCAAAGTCATCCAATCATCATCGATTGCCGTTTAAAACCATTTTTCTTCACGATGAGCAAAAGCTTATCAGCTTGGAGGTAATTATTGCTTTATAGGCTTCGCTCTGCAGCGTCCCCACCTGAGTCCGTCGCATATCAATTCTCTTATCGGTCGCTCTGTGATTGTCTTTTTCTGGCTGTTTCTGCTTTTGTCCTCCTGACTGACGATTGGTGCTGAGTCCATGTTTATTGCTATAAGGACAATCACTCAGACACACCCTACTGAATTTAGTCAATCAATGTAAGAAAAACACAGATGGCATCAGTGTGAGCGGCTCATGGACGGCACTGATGAATAAAAACAGGAAGCAGCCGCGAACACCGAGAAAAACAAATGAGAAAAAACTCGTGACTTTTTAGGCAAAGTAGGGATTAACCTTGCAAGATGAAAAGATATGAATGAAAAAAAAAAGAATAGCAATGATTACTGTGTGAAACAGAAAGCTCAGCCTTTGCTAAAGCTGTTGGATGAGGCTGTAAATCAGTGCTGTCAAACACAAGGCCGGTGGGCCAAATCAGGGCCAACAGAGCTTTGTATTCGGCCCGCAGGAGAGTTCAGTTGCATGTATTTCAGTTCCTCTAATTCGGGGGTGTCAAACTCATTTTATTTCAGGGGCCAGATTTTATGCAGGAAAACGAGTAATTTCTAGTTTACACTTCCACGTATACATAAAATACAAAATGTGTAAGAAACCGACAATATATAAGCAATAAATGACAGATATTAGTCCCCACAGGATCTTCACTTTAAATTTTCTAGATTTTGTGACCAAATTCTATTTAATGTAGGGAAATATGCCATAATTTGATGAAAAATAAAGGATTTTGTCAGAATTTTCAGTATTTTCAACAGTTTAACATTTAAAATGACTGCAATCATGTGATATAAGCACTGGCAAAACTGTGAACCTGCAAATATTGTTTAGTTTCATTTACACACATTTACAAATAATCTCATTTTTAATTTCTCCTACGGGCCGAATTGGATGATCTAAAGGGCTGAATTTGGCCCCCAAACGGCATATTGTGTTTTACGGACTGAAACCGTTGACTCTGACTTTTATTTTGAAGTCTGAGGCTGTTTCATTTGATAGAGGTTTTCCTGATTCCTGATACCTCACTCTAGCTGTGTTTCCATTACCTTGGAAATGTGCAAAATCTAAATAATGTAATGAAAACACCTGAATTTCAGGAAAAATACTCAAATATTGCTAAAAAGTTTTTACGTTTTAATGAAATCAGACGTTGCGATATATTCAGGATGAGATTTCAACTGAGTTGCGAGGCTCCAAAACCAACTTCAAAGGAAACACGTTCAAAGAGCAGTTATACTTTGTTGACATTTAGAAATATTGCTTTTATTTTGCAAAAATCTGTAATGAAAACACAGCTAATGAGACCTCAGGATGTCCTAAAATGTACACCATGAGTTTGACACCCCTGCTGTCAATACTGAGTGGCAAGGTGAAAGTTCCATCCTGTGAAAGCTCAGTGTTCCGTTTGTTTCATCAGCCTTTCTGTCTTCATCTCTCTGATTTGCTCCACTCTTGGATTGTCGCTCTTTGTGTGTGTGCGTGTGTGTGTGCCTGTGCGTGTGCGTGTGTGCCTACGTCAGCCATTCACCTCCTGCCTCACACACCTTCTCTCCTCCCTCAGGGTGTAGTAGCCATTGTTGAGTCTAATGTGGTTTATAAAATTACAGATCTTTGAGATTGGATTTTGTCCCTCCACCGTCGCTGTAGGATTAAACGTTAGAGGCCACATCCATCGGGCCACGACTGACCCGTGACTGAACTGTTTTTATTGAATCGTGAAGATCAAAAAAGTCTTGGCTGGTCGACGTTTCCATGAGCTCACACCGTACCTGGTTAGCAGATATTTTCTCTTCTTATTTTCCTCCTCTTTTCTATCCTCTCAACTTTTGACTGCGTTTGATCAAATTTTCAGCTAATGATTCTTTGATGCTCCCCATTTCCACAGACTGTACTCTGATTTCTACTTTCAAAGAAGCCCATACATGGTTGTGATTCTTAAAACATTGCTAGAGGTGAATTAGTGATGTGAGATTTAAACAGAATACCCACGACTGTTTTATAAGGAAGTGTCAGATTTGACTAGTTTACTTATCATTGCCAGGATGTGTATTAAGCAGCCCGGTCTCTCGAGGATTGTAAAACTATGTCACAAAAACGCCTTGGTGTGATTTTTCGTGCATTGGCATTTGACTTTGTACAAAATGGTTTTGTGCTTTATTTTCATGCTGCGCGGCACAAATTTCAAACTGATGTATTGGTTCATGTCATTACACAAATGGTCCACGCACTTCGGTCTAAAATAATTCTGAAAGTTTTACCAATTGTTCAGTGATTATTACACTGTCATTTTTTAGTTTGATGGGATGAATACTTTTTGCGATATGGGCACTTTAGTGAGGGGGGTATTTGTTGATTTTCGCTTGTTTTTATTTTTCTTCCATTTTCAGCTTCTAATTTGGTTTAGTAATACAGCTCCACCTACTCTATCAGAAAATACAAAAACATCTGCTGTTCATCCTATCTGGTGGACATGCCAGCCCCTCAAAATTGGAAAAAAAGTCTGTCAGGGTTTGGGTCTGGAACATGTTTGGGTCTTCAGTAAACAACTTAATATATGCCTCAGCTCCCTGTAATTTGATCAGCTTTTAGCTATGAACATAGACTGTTTACATCACTAGTGATTAGTCACATCTATGCATTGGTTCTTGGGTGACAGTGTCTTGAAATCCGAAAAACACTTTCTTATACCTTTTGTTATTGGCCCAAAACTGCATGTGGGATTGTAAGAAACCATTTTTTTTAAATTTTTTTATTCAGTTCATATCCGACATGGTTGCAATCACAGAAATTCACTTTGACATACAGAGCAGAAATCACACTGTTTTTTTTTTTTTGTTTTTTTTTTAGTCTTTTTGCATGCCGGAAAGGGAGACGGAAAAAGCAGTTTGCTTATCTAAATCCGTCCCCAGATTTTATTAAATCTGGTTTTTGTTTTAATTATAGTATAAGGATTGCTCTTTCTTGGGATATAAAACATTAATTCTTTATGTGACTTCTTCATTTTAATTTTGGACCCAAACTTTGGGTTATTCCACCACTATTGAAAATGAGGTCATTGTAGCTTGACTCTGTGTCTCATAATCATTTATTGTTTATTAGTTTTTCACTACTGACATAAAATATACACAAACCATTGCATTAGAAAAACATTTATTTTTTAAAACATAATATTATGAACCAATTTCTCATGTTCTACATTTTCTCCTTCAAAATACTGCCATATTATGCTTCATCACGAGAAGCTATACCTCACAAAGTATGATTTTATTTAGACCAAAGTGCGTGAGAACTCCTGAAAATTGTGTTAAAATGACATGGAATGACCCTATTGTCATTGGTGTTTATCACCAAACCCTAAATAAAATCATCCATTAAGTTGTATGTGCACAAAATCATTTTTATTCGTAATACGTGTTTGTGTTGGTGCACATTTATTCTTTTGTTGAAATGGAGGAAATGCTAAAATGAGAGAAACAAAGGGAGAAAACCTAGACTGTGGTGTGAGTGCAGCATTACCTTATTGGCAGGAAGCTGGTATTCATTCCAAGTGCTGGCATGGTGAACTCTTAATTGAGGAGGAGACGGGACCAGGATCGAGGGATCGATAGACTGTGTCCTGGTTCCAACTCTACAGAAATCAATCACCCCCTCCCCCCAACCCTCCACCTTCTCTCAGTCCAGTGGGAAAAAGAACGCACCCAATCAAAGAAAGCAGGGCCTCGGGCTGCTGCTCATTTACTCTCTCAGTCAAACTTGATCAGGATCAGCCTGAGCCGACAGCTCATTCCACCACAGCTCATTTAAAGCAGGACAGAGTCGCCCCATGGCTTTCAGTTGGAGCCATTTCATCATGTTGTTTGGAAATTACTTTCTTTTGGTGTGAAACATTGGATTATGGGTAAAAAAACAAACAACTAAAAAAACACATCAGGTGAACTTCTCTATAGGGCTGGGCGATATGGATCATTCCAGGGGTGGAGAAGCAATTTTAAAACCCAAAGGGTCGGGCAACCGTCAACTCCCAATTTAGTTTATTAAATTAATTTACTAAAACCATGATAAAGCTGTTATTCAGTCAGTGATTCCCAACATGTGGCTCTTTATGTCTTAAATTGAATTATTATTAAAAAATGTGACACTTTTTTTTTCAGATTTCAGCTTCCTTTTGCCAATAAATATTCATTTTTGTCAATTTTTGCTAGTTCATTTTGACACTTGTTCAATTTTTCTTGATTCAGCGTAAAACAAATTCAGACATTGTTTTTACCTTTGTTTAACCAGGAAAGTTTTATTGAGATTAATAATCTCTTTTTCAAGAGAGTCCTGTAAGCAGTTAGGTCTAGGTGACTTGCTCAAGGGTCCCACAGTGTATTTGAACCTACAACCCCCCAGTTACAAGCTCATTTCTGTAACCACTAGGCCACCACTGCCACATATTACAATGTACTTGTAGAGCAAGGCTTCACGAACTGTGTTTCAAATGTCTGTGTTCAGGATTTAAGGGGCGGGTCAGAAATCGTAACGGAGCCATCGTTCACGTAAACCCGACCCTGCTGCTGAAACCAAACTTTCGCTGACTCCTCCTTTCGCTATATTTTGCCTGTTTTTGTCCCACATTTTGCCCTTTTTCACTATTGTTTTGCCACCCTTGATTGCTTTTGACCATTTTTTGTCACTTTTCACTTTTTCATTATCATGTTTTGTCATTCTTTAATTACCTTCTCAGAACGGCGACTTTGTCAAATGGCTGGGCTGTGACTGGCTTGATCACCATTCAATCAATCTAACTGGATCAATACGTTTACAACAATGAAAGTGTGGGTGTCACATCGCCCCCGGGTGAGACTCGCTTGGGGCCAAAACTCATATCTCTATATTTTATCTCAAACTGGCAAAATATGATATAAATCTTGATAATTTCAACTCAATAAAGTCTTACCTGCAGAAAGACAATTCAGGGTTAGATTTGCTGATACAGGCACATTTATTAACAAACTGCTGCACAATATGAGCCTCTTTGGGCTTTTTCTCCTATAAGAGACAGCATGTGTGAGTGAGTGTCTGTAGTGTGGCTTGTTAATAGAATAGAATAGATATTTATTGATCCCTGTAGAGGAAATTCACACATTGCAACAACACAATAGAAGACAGTAAGAACAAAAATATACATAGGATAATGGTGCAAATATACGACATAAATGAGAAAAAGATAAAAAATAAAATATGTTTAAAAAAAGTTAAAACAGTAACAGCATAAAAACACAACAATGTGCAATTAAGTGGTAGATCTGGGTTAGGACCAGTGACGTGCTGTCAGGGTAGGCAAGGTAGGCAGTGCCTACCCAAGGGTGAATTGATATTTTGATTATTTAATTATATATATATTTTTTTAAATTATAAATTATTTATTTTTCCATTTCCAATAGCCTACAGTACCTATAAATTTGAAAGTGTCCGAATTTTGTGCATTTCATAGCCCAAATTACTAAACAGCGCTATTTCCTGAAACAGCTGCACAGTCTTTTTTTTTTTTTTTTTTTCGCTCCGCTGTAAGACAGAGGGAGGCCACGCCCCCTCCCAAAGGCACGTTGCTTCTCTGCCTCCGTTCCCATTGCGGGATTTTACGTGTTTGCGCATGCGCAGTCAGGTCCCCAATATGACATCCATTTACGCGTAAAGGCAGCGTAAATGGATGTAGAGAGCTGCCTTTGCACGTAACCGCGCTATGCTAAATGCTATACGTAAGTTCACAGCATATTAGTGAATAGATGACACGTGACCGCTGCTGCTACGTTCTCTAGCTAGTGGGCGGGATAACACTACAGTCAGGATGACAGCGCTAGAGATGATAGAGAAACTTTGTTTTGAGGAAAAACGACAGCTTTTAAAAGATGAAGATCTACACATGAGCTACCAGACCTTCAGCAAAGGTAAGGTCAGAACATGTTTCATACTTTTCACAGTGAATGGTACAAAAGGAAGGATTGGCTTTGTGGATGCTCCTCACTGAGGATGTTCTAAGTTGTCATTTTTTCCGTGTTTCTGTGTTTCCAACACAAACAACAGATGTGCTGCCGTGTCATGAGATATACTGTATCTTGTTGGGAGAGTATGGAGGCTATATTAAATAATTGTTTATGTTTCTTTAATGGTGTTTATGATAGTGATTTTGTTAGATGGCTAAATGCTTGTTCATGTGGATCTTATTGGGTTTTTTCTTTCTTATTATGAATTTTATATTTTGATAAGCGCATTGAGATGATTTTGTTGTAAATTGCTTTATACAAATAAAACACTGCTGTCAAGTGTTAACACTTGACAGCAGAAACATATGAAATTGTCATTGGTGGTCTCGATTTGCAACGTGCCTACCCAACCCTAGTGGTCACGGCACGTCACTGGTTAGGACACAATCAGAAATCCATCTAACTGTGCTAATAATTTAATATAAAATCAACTATAAAAATATACAGTATCGATATAGCCAGTACATTAAATTTCCATATCACCTAAATAGAAAACTTTATACATCACCCAGCCCTACTTCTCTCACGTTTTTTTAAATAGTGAATTAAAGACAGCTCATTAACTTGCTTTCGCTCTCATTTTTTAGGTTAACAGCCATCTCTCCATCTTGTCACTTTACAATGTACCGTTGTCTTTTATTCTCTTCAAGGACGAGGCCAGGTGTCACATTTCATGAGTTTCCTGAGTCATCTCGTACTGCCTCGTCACACCATGTCTGTTTCACTCTTTTCCTCCCCCTCTCTCTGCTTATTTATATTAAATGTGTCACTCTGTTTGGTAGCGAGAGAAAGACAAAGTAAATCACTTTTGCCGGCTACAGCTTTACCTTGTCTCCTGAAATCTTCAAGTTCATAGAATAAACCGTCAGAATAAAGGACGTGTCAGCTGCTGTTCTGTGTTGTCACACAAATGAAGCTCCTGATATTTGAATGTCACACTAGGAATATGTAGATTGTGTAGGGAGTGTTTTTTTATGGCTCTTCAGTTCTGATGGATTTGTTGACTTGTGTGGATTTGATGGACATTTGTCAGAGAGCTTTGAGTCAGTATTTAGCCATAGATATTACACTTAGCTTAGTGCTAACTACTTCCAATACCACAAATCATGCTTTTATTAGATATGTTCCAGTGTGGAATGTTAGAAATCCAATCATTTTATTCATAAACATATGAATATTCTACCACTAAATAAAATAAATAAAAAATAAATGCTAAGACCCTGAAAAATATCTTCAATAAATCTAATAAAAACGATGTACATTGTATCACATTTTACATACAGGCTGATATAATCAAATATTCGTTATTTTGCTAATATCGGACCGATATCAATATTGGATCAGGACATCCCTAGTGTTCTCTACCTTATTTTCAGCCATACCAAGTAACGCTGAGTAAAAATGAATCGATTTTATTGAAATTTTTCAAAATCAATCCATAGGTGCTGCAATCGATGTCTTGTTGAAACCCTAACCTCAGTAGTCTAGCGTTATAGTCTGGAGCAGATGAAGCTCCGTTGGTTAAGCCGCTCCAACTTAAGTCAAAAGTTTATTAATATCCAATTAAAATTTGATCAATCAATCAATACTGAATCGCAATAAAATTGCGATTAATCAATTCAAAACCTTATTAATCGGAATTGAATTGATTCAGTAAATTGGCCATGATACCCAGCATGAATACCAAACCAGTAAATGGCTGTGTTGTAAATTTCATACAAACGTACTGCTTATACTAAGTCTGACGTCAAAATGAGTATGCATTCACATTAATAGCAATAAAAAAATAAATAAATAACTTAAGACAAACGCTACATAGCGTGTGGGTTTAAATTTCATTGTGTATATTAAAACTGTTTTTTTTTTAAGTACAGAGTATAATAAAACGTGTTTTTCTCCTTCATAAAATCAGCAATACCATTAATTAACAAAAAATAAACCCAATATGAGGGTTGATATTTTTTGTTTGTTAAAACTGTGCATTTATTGAGTACAAAGTTCAATAAACTGTATTTTTTAAGCCTTGGGACAGTGTGAATGTCAAAAAAAAAAAAAATATTTATCCAATTCAGGGATTAATAATGACTTTGTACTTTCAATGGTAAATTTATTACATTTCAGGTTCAATACAATTTATTGCAATATGTATTTTTATGCATAAAAACTTTATTCATAAAGACTGTGATGCAGAAACAGATCATAGAACATGAGTTCTGTTTCCATGGCGATGCTGCTGCCAAACCATAACATTCTATTTGGCTTTTATCTTTCACTTCCTGTGAGAGAACATCATATGTTACCAAACTTTTACACACTTTTGCTACTTTTTACACTAATTTACTAATCATTGGAGAGGATGACACAAAAAAAGTGGGTTTCAGGCAGTTGGGGGAAACTGCTTCCCGTTAAGGAAGAGAATAGAGAAGTTCTGACCCCCAGCAGCAAAAAACGGAAGGCTGGGGAAGAATTGGAGAAGGAAAGACCTGTGAAGAGACGCTGCTTGGACAGGGGTGACCGTAAGAAGAGGAAACACAGGCCAAAGATCAAAGCCAAAAGCCCCTCACCTAAAGTCCAATCAGTGAAGCCCCAAAGCTCTGGGTCCAAGGAGAGCTCCAGCAACCCTCCAGTCCCCTTACATGATGAGGACAGGATCCTTTTCACATTTTCCACTTTTAGTTCAAAAACAATAATTCCATTGTTTGAGAATTACATCAATGTCAAATTTAATAAGGAGGAGTTCAAAGCCCAATATGAGGAACGTGAGGTGCTCGGAGAAGGAGGTTTTGGAGCCGTCTATGCCGGAATACGACGCTCAGACTCAAAACAGGTGGCAATAAAACACATCCCTAAAGAAAAAGTGAGCTACATGTTGGTGTATTGCCAGAATAGGTTCCACGTGTGGGTGTCCGAGGTGGTCTTCATGGCCCAGGCGGCCGGCCTACTCTGCAATGGCAGTAAAGAAAACCACGGCGTCATTGGCCTGCTAGATGTGTACGATCTAGAGGAGGAAGTCCTGATCGTGATGGAGCGTCCTGAGAAATCAATGGACATCTTTGACTTCGTTAAGGAGCGGGACGGACAAATCTCAGAGAGCGAGGCAAAGAGCATCTTGAAACAAGTGGTGGATGCAGCCCTGCTGATGCACAACAATGGGATCTTCCATCGGGACATCAAGGGGGAGAACGTCTTGGTTTCTCCAGAAGAAACATCTCTTCCAATCCGGATCGTTGACTTTGGCTGTGCTGGCTTTGTCTTCGATCAACCCTACAGCGAATTTTGTGGTACTTTAGGCTACGAACCGCCGGAGGTGTTAGAGCAGACTGGGTACCACGCAGAGCCTACTACGGTGTGGCAGATAGGGGCCATGCTGAGGTTCATCTTCACTTACAAATATTACACCAACAATAACTACAATTTTCTGTCTCGAGAATGTATTGACTTCATGAGTCAGTGTCAGACCTTCGACCCGAAGCAGCGACCGGGATTGGACAAACTACAGCGCCATCCCTGGCTGCAGTAAGAACTAGGGAGGCTCTGATGCTGGTCAGATAGTGGAGCCCAGAGTTCACAGTAAACATGGTGATGCTGCTTTTAGATGTTATGCTGCAAAGAAGTGGAACAAACTGCCAGCAGAGCTGAAGTCAGCATCACATGGAAACATTTTTAAATCAAAGTTAAAGACTCTCTTTTTCTCGACTGCGTATGATTGAGAGGGAGATTTTTGCTCATGTTATTGTTGTATTGTGTTGGTTGATTATAATAAATGATTTTACTGATTATTTTAAATGTTGTTTTTTGCTGACTTTAATGTTCTTATCGATTTTAAGTTTTTGAATGTTTTCTGTTGCACTTTTTCATCATGTAAAGCACATTGAGTTGCCTTGTGCATGTACAAATGTCTTGGGGGCCACACAGAATTAGAACGTGAGCCGCATGTGGCCCACTGGCCACCAGTTGCCTATGCCTGCTCTAAAGTTATATTCCCCTGTGCTTAATGAACAAGATCTCTAATACAGTGATACAAAAATATAAAAAATACTGGTGGGACTAGATTAAAAAAAAAAAAAATCAAATTAATTACAAACTTTGTCTTAATAACTTAATGTATTGTGTTTTTCTTTAGAAAAACGGCAATATTAACACATCACTCAATAGCAATAAAAAAATAAATAAATAACTCTAGACAAACGCTACATAGCTTGTGGGTTTAAATATCATTGATAGATAGTATGAAATGATTGATAACGCGAGAAAAATACCTGCATGTATTCTGTATGGGGACATTTTTTAAAGTCAACCGCCCCATAATGCATTGCAAGCGGAATGTAAAGTAGTCTTGGGACCAGCTTCATGCTAAAGCTCAAACATCCTCTTTTCAAAATAAAAGCATCTCTTCTCGTCTTCACTAGTTTAACTCTTTTGTGAGTAGGGCCCTTGTTTTGAAGTTAACCAGAAGTTTTGTCAGTAGCGCAATGGAGGGTCTCTGAAAATCTCCGAAATGTCGGAATGAAATGTGCTTCCGTGAGTTTTATGGATCAAACGAGCACATGTTGATCTTCTACTCGGTCACTTTGTCTCTTAAATGTTTTCAGAACTTTCAAAGATATTTAGCCTCAGTGTGCTTTGGGTCCTTGTAGGTTCCAAATGCATCTTGGGAAACTTGGAAGTATGCTTCAGTGGGAACTTTCATCGTCCTAATTATACTTACAGTATACAGTAGACACTAATGCTGGGTATCGCCAGGTACCTCATGATATATCACGATATCTTTGCCCGCGATAACGATATCGCGATACGACAATATAGCGATAATCAATATATTGTGGAAAATTTATTCCGCGATACATCACGATATCTGTCACTTAAAATATTTATCTATTTTTTATATAGCTAATGTAACAGTTTGTGTTGTTGTTTCCAGTTTTTAAATGAATAAATATCGATGTTTGGTGCCAGTGAATTAATAACGTATCACTAGACGAAACATTGCGATATATTGTCGTATCGAGATATTGTCTCACTACTAGTAGACACGTACTCATTGAGTTTGTAGTGTATAATACGGAGTTTGCCATTTACAATGCAGCCAGTGGGAGTTTTTTAACCACAGTGGTGTTTGTATGACACAGTGTTGAAATCCAGTTTAAGTTGAAAGTCAACATTTAATTTAATCTCTTGCAAACAAACTCAGCAAATGTGCCTGAAATCATTCGGTTTCACCTTTCCCTGTGGAAGAGCTTACAATGGGTTTGAATAAGATGAGCCTCTGCATCCTAATCTGGATAAATAGGTTCAGAAGAGAAATGTGTAGATGGATGTAATTCTTCAATAATTATTTAAATTGTTCTATTGTTAAATATTCTCGTGCAGGACACTGACAGCTGTCCGATCAGGCGCCTCCATTCCTGTCATCATGTCTTCAGAGGCAGACATCCAACACAGCCCTGTAGCTCACCAGATCAGTTGTCGAGGCTCACAGAGAGATAGACGGTTCGACTGAAGGAGCTCGCTGTAGACAGCTGTTTCTCTGAAGCTCAGCTGTTTCTAAGACCTAGTTTAAAGCAGGATAAAAATGGACATATTTGCATGACTGAAAGTAGGCAGAGCTTACACGTTACACACACAAACAGACTGTTAGCATGGTTTCTCTGCAGTGTGAGAGCCTGAGAGGTAGTTGTGTTCCAAATGAGAGCAGGTTCAGCTTTGCTCCTGGCACTGAGTTCATTAGAGAAACTTCTTCCTGCTGCCACGGGCGCCACATCAGTCAAACACTAGCTTTATCTCCTGTGATGGTCAGAGGAAATGAGTGTGTGTGTGTTCATCTATGTCCTACTGTTTTTGTGACGCAGACATGTTGGACCAATCAGAAGTTGGTTGCAATGATGGAAAAACATTAATATAATAGATCAACAGCTGGGTGAGGGGGAAAAACACCTTTTAAAAAGTTTTGGTATGACTTCCATTGTTGGTCTTATTATTTTATATATTTCACGTCAAACACATGAAGGTGCAACAGCAGAAGTCTTCAAGCTATGGATCATTGGCTAAACATGTGACATTTTCTCTGTGTGTTGTGTCCATGGCAATGGTTTCTTTAGAGATGAAAGAAGTAAGATTAAAAGATGTGCCTTCAAACAAAACGCGACTGAAGCGACTCTGGCGACTCGATTACATTCAAAATCAATGTAATGACGCGGCGTCAAGTGACCTCCCTTCAAGCGACGCGAGATACAGGATTCCAGCAACTAGGTTGTGCATCACTCAAAGTTGAACATTTCAATTGACTTCAAGCGACAACTCCCCCGTCCGTCACTGTCTGTAGAGCCGAGGCTGCTGCCCTACAGCTGTCTCGCTGCAGCGGGAGGGCTGTACACTTCCTCAACTTACCGGGGCAAAATGAAAGCAGCATACTCCTTGAATACGCCTACATTCTAAGTGTTTCCTGAGTGAACTCATCCTTTCGTAACTCTGTAAGTTGATCATTTAAAGCGTAAGTACAAGCGGTGCTGTCTATGATTAGTGCTGTAAACATATGGTCGAAGAAAGAGTGATCAGCCCTCTCAATGCAGCAGCCGGCTCTGCAGACACACACTATTCCCTTGTGGTCACGTCACTGAAGCGATGAAGTGATGGAGCGACCAAAAAGTGCTACAATGTTCAAGCGACTCACCATGGGCGATTTAAGCGACTGTAGTTGTTTGAGTCGCACCTTTAGAGACTCTGATTGTTCACTATCACAGAAAACCCAGAACCCACATTCTGCAATGAATCAGGGCCCAATATGACACAAAGATGCTTACATGGATATTTTTGAAAAATATCAGGCATTTACACTTTTTTTCATTTCTGAAAAATTGGTGACTGAATGTTTAGCAAGTGTAGACTTTGTCAAATTTTGCTCATAATCTCGTTAAAATCTTACACTATATAATGACACGGCTGAAGTAAACAATGCGTTTTGGATCTATATCACACATTTCCATGTTATTTTTTCTTTAAAACGAGTGGCTGAGAGTTTAGCGAGCATAGCAAACCGACGCACGCAATCTTGCATGATTTCATCTTAAACATCTTGTCTTCTGTAAATCATCCGAGGGATATAAATATCAAATTAATTAAGGGTGTTGACTCAATTAACCCCATTTAGCATGTTTACTATGATTTCTGGGAGTTTTATAACTGTAAAGTCATTCAAACGGGAAAAGTTGATGAAACAGAAACCAAACGGAAATAGCAACCAAAGCGTAAATGTGTAAACTTTGACATGAAAAATCGTAGTCCTGCAGCTTTCTGCTGTATTTGTGTCTGTTTGGCTTGGATTAGTAAAAAACTAGTCGTATGAAGCGAAAGGAAGATTGTTCTTGTTTAAGTTTTAGTTTTAAAATAAAGACTTGTGAGAAAAAAAATATCTTTAAAGGCCAAAGGATTGGGAAACTTTCTTTTATCAAAGGAGAAACTGTGATGTTGAATAAAATTTGAGCAAGAAATTGTTACTTTACTGCTGAAAAAACTTGGTAAGATTAGGAATTTGTGCAGCTGCTGCACAAAGTTCAACTTAGCATTATTTCTGCAACTAGAAAACATAGAAAAGTGGCTCACTCGTCTTAATGTGTGTGATGATTTGACTGTATAAGATCCAGATATGTGCAAACTAGACCGCTGTGGCAGTTATTTCCTGTGTTGTTAGTTCTGCTTTCCTGTGTTTAGAATACTCAGTCTGCCCTTGTGTTTGTTTTCAGAGCTCGGCGATCACATGCTGACGTTTGTGGGAGTAAAAAGCCACAGAGGCAGAAAACAAGGTAAGAAATCTGACCTTTGACGGCTTAAGTGACATTTCTATCATTCCACACACACACACACGCCGAAGGAAAGAAGCAATCTTCTTCGCTGATCTGTGTAATTGACTTCCTCTCACTGGTTATAATGTTATGGGTGATCATTTGTTTCCTGTATATTTATCAGCCCACCTCTGTGACAGAGCTCAGCCAGGTTCTGATTATTATTCTTGTTACCATGGAGTCTACCGCTCCCAAAGGAAACAACCCAGCGGGGCCACAGTTAGTGTCAGCACTTAACATACTGCTGGAAATACATTTATCAACTCCAAACTCGACTCAGTATCAGCTTCAGAAGCCGTGCGGCGCCTTCATTTTGACTCGCAGTAATCAGAATGTTACACACAAGTAACATTGTGGTTATTGTTAGAGCTGCAGTGCAGTGATGGGATCCAAGATCAAAGAGGCCTGTGGGTGCGTTTTGGCCGCAGACGATGCCCCATCTGGGCCGACGCTGGCAGCACAAAAACCAAAAGAACAGGAAGAAGAGCAGCATGGTGAAGCAGTGATGATTAAAACAGTAAAAGGTGACCTTAAATGCATGGTTGGGGTTAATTATTATTGTAATCGCCTAATTTTATGCTGTAATTAGAATTGTAACTGTAATTGAAAAAAATCCGTTGCTGTTATCATAATTTGATTGTAATTGAGTTCAGATAATTGACTTGGTAATTGTAATTGGCATGAAATTCTATAAAAACTGTCACTTGTTATATTTAAACGCAAAACGGGAGAACCGTGTTACGGTCTTATGGCTTACACATACGTAGTTAACAATGAATAAATTATGTTTCATGTCAAGTTCTCCCACTTCATGTAAATGGATGCAAAAGCTGAAATAGTCGTCCAATCACTGTTCGAGACTGTTCCACATTTACAGCTTTTAAAAAAGAGCTGAAAAAATAGTTAAAAGCAAATCAGTCATGTAATCATCTATAGAAGTTTTTTTTCCATAAGAAATAGCTTTGGTTGGTTGTAAATAATGTAAATATTATGTCCATGACCATGTGTATACTATGTCTGTGTCTTTTATTGTCATTGTCTTTAATGTATGAGGACTACAGGTGAAAAGTAGCTCATGGCTGAATCTGACACATTTACACATGGTACTAGTGTTTATTACTGTGCACTGTTCTTTCCAAATAAACAAGTCAAGTAAAGTAAGTACAGTTCGGTTCTCTTGAGGATAATTTCATTATCTTTTTTTTTTTTAATAAATTGAAATTGAGGGGCCTACTGACAGAAAAAAGGCTCAGGCGCCCGCACAAAAGACTGTGATAACAATTTGTTATGGATTAGGAAGCTTAACAAGATAACCAAGAGATAAAAAACAAATAGGTTGAAAGATAATGGTTTTTTTTCTGGATTTTACAGCTTTACTTTTGGGATGTCCGTCATGTTCCTGAGTTTTGGATCAATACCTGCACGATATCTTCCAGATCCACCAGACAAAAAGGGGTTACAATACGCTGTGGAGGGATATAATCAACATATTAAAATAAACAACAAAGGGGACATTACAACTATTGAAGCAAAAGCATACCGTACCAGTCATGCATGAATTTCTTTCTAACTTTATCGAAGTCACTGCTTTATACGTTTTCTTATATTATATTGTCTGTATCCTCCTTAAGCTATGAGCGTTACCACAGCTAATTGGCATCTTAATAAAACAAACTGTTGCATTAGCTATAGCTAGCTAAACTACAGGTGACCCAAGGCTAATAAGATAGCAGCTAATAACGCTGCTAAGTGCTAACAAAGCCTGTTAACTCATTCAGTGCCAGCCATTTTCAGAGCAGCCAACCCCATATTGTCAGGCATTTTTTATAATTTTCCACTGATTTTTGCAAGACCCACAGAATATTTTGTACGTTGACGATCTGAAATTTGAAACCAGATTCTGAAAGATTTAACTGTGTACTTTCATCAGCTTGTTTTGTTCTTCCATAATCAGCAATTGAATAGAGGCAAGTTTCATGCAAATCGCCAGTTTATGACAAAAAGCTGAAAAAACCTATTAGTGACTTTGAAACTGTTTTTTTTTTTTTGCTTTAGTGACACCTCAATATTGGTTTCCTTCTATAAAACTACAAAAAACAACACTGAGACCAGGCTTTTGATGTCAAAAATTATTATTTTTACTATCTAGGTCAGAGTTGAATTGATTTCTTACTGTATTTTGGCCATCCTCCAAGTCTCTCCCCCGTCAGTCTCCCTACAAACTCAACTTCCTCCTCCTCCCGGCCAAGTCTCACCGCTTGCCCTGTTTTTTTTATCGTTTTCTCTCACCATCACAATACTCAATAGTCTACTTAGTTCCACACATGCTCTGGTCGAGTGTGTGCTGCTGGGAACTTCAACATCAACTCTCGTAGCTCCATTTTCCTCTCCCTCCGAGCTCTGCCCATCATGGGTGATCTCTCATCCAAAGGTGCGCTGCTGCCACCCACATGTCACCAGTTGGTCACTACATCATGGTACAAGTTAGATATTCACCGGAGAGCTTCGTCACACTGTCTCCTAGCAACCCCAGCCGAAAAACACAATGTCTATAGACGTGAATGGCACTCCATGAGTTAATATAGATTGGGAGATAGATTGTATGCTTTAGGAGGATGTCGACTGAAATATTGATAGTAATATGGTAAAGTGATCGTTTGAAAATAACTGCATACCCCAGACGTCACCGTCGTCGTTGCCCCCCCTTTTTCACTAGGTACATTAATGTATATTTATGTCAAGGTACTGTAATATCTTTCAACACCTTATTTAATCAAAATCAATTATTGTCATTTTGCTGAACATACAAGTGCAGACAAGATGAGATAACGTTAAAAACATATTGTAGACATCGCTCCAGTTGTGTTTTCGGCTTTGGGAATAGAAATAACATGACTCCTAGCCAAACTCTCGGGGTACCTGGTATCCGACTCGCCCAAGCCATGAGCACACCGCGCCACCATTGTGCTGCTCTGAGCATGTCGGACATTGTTTACATAGTAACGGTTGCTCAGACGTATGATTGGACCATGACTGGTTGTGGGCGTGGTTTTGCAAAAGCTATATTGTGATTATTTAAATTTGAACTTTAATAATTGAGAATGTATTTGTAATTGACTTTAAGTGGAAAAAAAATGATTGTAATAAAAAAAAATGCTGTCGTAATCATTTAGTTGTATTTGAACATGGATAATTGAAGATGTAATTGTAATTGAAAAATGTAACTGACCCCAACCCTGCCCTCGATACACAAACGTGTTGTGTTGACAATGTGAGGCTTTCTTTCAGCTCCGCAATGCGACCGCTGTCCTGTTGGCCGTTTACCAGAAAGCTGCTCTGCTGCTGCTGTGATTAGAATTCATCCTGTTTGAACAGTTGGAGAGCAGGAGAAGAAACAGCCCTTAGCACATGTGGCCAAATGATGTGCACAGCTGTGCACAGCTGACTCATTACCACTTGTGTAATAAGCCTCAAAACAGACTGTAATCAGCTCTTCTTTTCCTAACATCTCACTACAAAGGAGTGGATGGGCAGGTGTGGTGTTTAGTCGGTGTTAAAATTGTACGAGGCCATTTGAATTTTATGAAGCCAGCCTTTGAAAAAGTGCAGAAGCGTCTTCTTGTGTGTGACATGTAGAGGAGCAGACAGGTGAATGATGTGCCTTTGGTTAGATATTCTGTTTGAGGACTTAACTTCAAAACATTGGTGTGAGGGCAGCGTTCAGACCAGAGCGTTGGCAGCAGTGGACGGAAAAAACTAGAACTCTGCACGGTTGTTTATCACTGAGCGTCGAGCTCATCAAGGGATCCTCCACTGTTTGAAATGTACTTATTAGAAGATCTACGCCTAATAAAACACATTATTTTGCACCATATTCATAACCATATATAAAATGAATATGGTTTAAAATAATGTTTTATTAGACATAGATCCTCCAATAAGGACATTTCAAAGGTTTTAGTCCACATTTATCAATCAGTGGAGGATCCCTTTAATGCACAAAGCTTCAGTTGTTCAGACAGTTTTGAGATGATTCACCCCATTCCTTACAGCTCGTTGCACAACTTGTAATCCACTTGTTTCGTGAGTCTCAAAGACAAGATTTTTCTGGCAACTCGTGTCCATTTCTTCCCAGACATGTTGCTCACTTCCTCTTAGTAGATGTAATGCACGCATTGTCTTTTTCTTTTCCCCCCTGACCCTTATTTTCCACATCAGCAGGATGGAAACAGCCAGCTCTGCCTGCCTGTTCCATCCCACCGCCTGCTACTAAAAGTCAAATATTAAAGTGTTCTGTTGTGAGCGCGGCCTAATTGATTCTTTCCGCCGGGTGCACACAGAATGGGTTGACAGCGGGCGATACGAGGCTTTGTCAACACCGGGCACGCTGCCTGACGCTCAGGATGACACCCCAATAAAGGGCCGCTGAGAGCATGCCAACCAGAGCATGCCAACCACTGGGAGGCCGCTCAACGCTACGGCCAAGAGACGACTCATTTCTGTGCTCCGCGTCGGCTCCAATCAGCTAGCTGGGAAGTTGGCTGTCTATTTGTAAGAATGGTGGCTGGCTGTGATAAAAGTGTGTGTGATTCTGTGTGTGTGTGTGTGTGTGTGTGTGAGAGGCCACTTGCATAACCCTTCATCGAGCTTAAGCAATCTGGGGCAGCGATGGTGAAAGAAGCATTCATCCCACGCCACAAAAGCCTCTTTTTTCCTCCTGTTTTCCTGCTGCTGCTGCTCAGGTAATTGCTTTAATAGTTTTTAATTGCAGCTGTGTTTACAAAAAGGAGGTTAGCAAACAGGGGGATGACACCAAGTCTGTCATCATTGGCCACTCAGAGGGAAAAAATGTTCACCAGCTCATGAAAAACTCCCACCGAAGCGTTCCATCTCCAGCTAGGCGTGTATAACACACACACACACACACACACACACACACACACACACACAATCCAAGGATAATTCATTGAATCTGTTGGGCTGTAAAACAGTGTCCTCTTCTCTCTCTCATCTGTAGATGGATCTGTCTTCCCTTTGTCTGCTTACCCTTTGAATTTACTGAGCTTTTCATGTGCCTCACACATTTGTTCTGCTCGTTTATTTTTAATTCTCTTCTTATTTATTATTTTTTTCTCCCAAACATAAAGGAGCGCAGAAGACATCTGGGCATTATATACAGCGTTGTTTAATTGCACACATTCATCCCGGGCACGTTTCTCATGAATCTGATTGACCTTTCTGCTGAGTGCGGTCCTCAGTAAAAGGCTATAGGTGCCCATTAATCCCGTCGGGGTTGAAAAGCTTTGGCGTCTCTCCTGTCCTGTCTCATGCGTCATGTTCAACCCAAGCCCATGACGAAATGGCCACATAAGGAGGTTTGAAGGGGGGGAGGGGGCGGGGCTTGTAAATCTGCCTGACAGGGCAGTAATTACTGCATTAGTAAAATGGGCAGTGCGCTGAGCTCTGACATTGCACTAATTACAACAAAGAGTTGATGAACTTGATCTAAGCTTCTGTAAGTCATGTTTAATTGAAGAACAACGAGGAAAAAAACGAGTCTCTATGAGATCCAGTCAGGTGTTAAAGGAGAAAGCTAATAATTAAACAGGAACATATTCCAAGTGGTTGAAATCCATTAGGTCAGTGGAAAAAATAATAAACAATAAATGATTATAAGACACAGAGGTAAGCTACAATGGCCTCATGTAAATCATTTTAAATATTAGCGAGTGGTGAAATAGCCCAAAGTGGGGTCCAGTAAAAATTAAGAAGTTGTTTTATATCCCAAGAAATAGTAACCTTTATACTATAAATTAAAACACAGATCAGATGTGTTTCTTACATTCCCACATGGAGTTATGGGTCATTGTTTTAAAAAATGAATCTTTTTGCAATTCAAGAGTGTGTCACCCAAGAACAAAAGGTTATATGTGACTAATCATTAGTGATGTAAACAGTCTATGTTCATAGCTCAAAGCTGATCAAATCACATTGAGCTGATGCATATGCTAAGTTGTTTACTGAAGACCCAAACATGTTCAAGTCCGAAAGCCCGACAAACTTTTTTCCAATTTTAAGGGGTTGACATGTCCACCAAATAGGATGTACATCAGGTGTTTTTGTATATTCTGAGAGAGTAGGTGGAGCTGTATTACTATACCAAATTTCAGTTTCCTATGTGCTGTAGTTCCAGAGATATTGGAAGCTGAAAATGGAAGAAAAACAAGGACGAAGGAAAATTGACACATAACCCCCTCCTTGACGAAGGACGTTTGTCTAGGGAAATGTTTCCTGGGACCGCTCATTCAGTGCACCCCTCCCACCCCGAGCTCAACAACATGTAAAGGCATCCACCCAAAACACCGTCTAAGGCCAAGCTCATCACGGGCTGTGTCCCAATGCCCTCTCGGTTGCCCACTCCTGCTGACGGGTGCGAGTGCATAGGGTGTCCCAATTGTATGGAGTGTGCTTTAGCTCCACCCACTATGCACCCTTAATGCACACCTGTGCGAAGCGTGCATGCAAGTGGACAATGAAGGGAATTACCCATAAGTCCTTTTGTCGTGCGACGTTCCAAATAAAAAAATTTAAAAAAGCAATGGCGGACAAACTCAAAATAAACCCAGTTGGCAGCAAAAATGGCAAAAAAAAATGTCTTTTTAAGTGTAAGTGATATCAATTCTTTCATTTATATATTTATAGCCAATATAGACAGTGAAGCTGCTATCAACGCCATTTTTCCGTCACGAATGATGACGTCCTGACTCAGGTGCATGACGTATCCGCTAACAGTCACAATTCTACCCTTTCAGCACTTGTTCCCTAACACACTTTACATCCCAACTGCACTTAAATCAACATTTTAGGTGACCCGATTTGAATTCAGGGCGACCCCACATGGGGTGACGACCCCTAGGTTGAAAAACACTGCAGGAAACCATTGATCCCTGAGGGGAAATTGGGTAACATTTAATGCTGCTCTCATACATCTTCAAATGACGTAGTATGAATACTTAAAAACGAGAATAATCCACATCAGTACAACTCATATCTATCTTTTAAATGTAGCGTATTTGTTGTTTCCTCACAGGAGTTGAAAACTAATATTTTCTGAAAAAAATTGATAAAATATTTCCAAAAAAAAACTAAATTGAAAAAAATTAATGTGGAAAACAGAATTTGGAAAAAAAAAATAATAAAATGGATTTAATAGGGCCCTATTTTAGTTTTTTGTTAGATTTATTGAGGTGTTTTTTCAGGTTGGTTAATAATAAATGAGCTGGTCTGTGTTTGAGTCACATTTCAGGGAACATTTGCCAGCCCAGTGGTGAACCATCATCAGTGGAAAGGTCCCCGTCCTCACCTCAGTGACACTGAGCAGGGATTCATCCTGTTGCTTCCCTGCTGTGGTTCCCAGGGGGGGTTCAGGGGCTGCATGGCGGTCATGATTGCGGACACCAGGGGCTGACAGCCCGGCTGGTTCCCTGACAGGTGCCTAATGGAGGGTTAATTGGACAGGATGAAAACCCGCAGACCTTTGATTTGTCCTTGTGTGGACGAGAGAGTTTACACAGCCATTAACAAACACCCTGTTAAACTTTACACATCATGATCTTTATTTACCTTTGTTTTACACCGACTCACCCCCACAATAACAGATAACAGTCTGAATTTATGAAAACGTAGAATTTAAGACTCAATTTGCTACAACTGTTTGTTGTTTTTCCTCCTTTTTTTTTTTTAAAAGTATTTTACATTTTTATTTAAAATATGTTCTTACATAGATTCTTCTCAAGGTACACAGACACACACACACAAATAAACAAATAAATATATATAAGTATAAATACAAATGAAATTAAACTGTATAAAATAATAATAGCAAAACAACAAATTTATATCAGACAAACAGGGAGGTGAAGACATAGTAAAACCAGTGGAAATACACATAAGTAATGTGTATATTTAGGTGTATGAAGGAATTACAAATGGTTTGGTACATGTTTTTCTGTTCTCTTTTTAATTCTAAAAGTATTTAAACACATTTAGTAGAAGTGGTTATCACATGTTTTACCCAAGAGAATAATTGTTGAGATAACAGAAGTTCGATATCTTCCGTTAGCACAGCTGGGTTTTATTTGGGGCTGAATTTAAATTTATATTACATCCCGTAAAATGTAATGCTAGCATTATTTGATGACTTTGGCAATGGATAAGAAAATATAAATGGGTTTTAAAGTTGTTAGTCAGTTTTCCATCCATCAGTAGTTTTAGCTAAACCAAAATGACTTTTTATTAAAGAACATATTCACTTTAGATATGCCTAATAAAGCCACTGATTTATTTTCCACACTGCAGGCAGCTCACTGTCTCCTTTTTTACTGGAACATAAAACAGATCCACAGTAAAACATTTAAGGCAGGGGCGTCAAACACATTTTAGTTCAGGGGCCAAATACGCAGCAGTTTAATCTCAAGTGGGCCACAGATTTTATGCGGGAAAACAAGTAATTTCAACATTATTGTGCCCTAGTTTACACTTCTACGTGTACATAAAATACAAAATATGTAAGAAACCGACAATATCCAAACAATAAGTGACAGATATCAGTCCCAACAGGGTCTGCAATATAAATTTCCTAGATTTTGTGATCAATTTCCATTTAATTAAGGGAAATATTATGTAATAATTTGAAAAAAATTTAAGGATTTTGTAAAAATTTTGAGTTTTTTCAAATTTTTAACGTTAAAAATTACTGCAATTGTGCGATACAAGCACCGGGAAAATTGTGATAAACGGAGTTTGCGGGAGCAGGGGGAGCATTGTGCCCCCCCTTGTGGGCAAAGGTTTCCTTACAGTTTTCCAAAATTCATTCGGAAAAAAACAATTCTTAATATAAATAAATATTTTGAGTGCCTGTTGTTTTTTTGTCACAGATGTTAGTTCTACCTCAGGTGTGTAGTAAAATGGTCCCAAACATTTGAGACTTTAGGTTGGTTCTTCTTCTGTTGCCCATTTTTTCTTCACAATGTAGCCAGACTTTATTTTATCATTAATTTACAACATTTAACGATGCATCAACACAACTTTTTGTAGTTAACATTATCAATTATGTCATTAGTCATTTTTGCATCATTGTACACACATTGTGGTTGGTGTGAATCTCAAGACGGTCTGTTTATTTAATTGTATTTTTTATTTTGCCTTCCCGCAAGAATTTTGCTCTTGCAAATATTGTTTAGTTTCATTTACACAATGACTCATGTTTTTCTGTCATTTCCCCTGCGGGCCGATTTGGATGCTCCAAAGGGCCGGATTTGTCCCCTGGGCCATGAGTTTGACACGTGATTTAAGGCCAGAATTTACAGGACAATTAAAAATCAGCATTTAACACGATTTAGCTATCGTTTTAAATAGGTTTATACATGAATACATTTGACACACATTTGTATATATTTAGGCGTGTTTTTCTCCTTTCTGTCTGAGACGGTGAGTCTGATGTCAGTAGCAGGTCAGGCCTGCGGGGGCAGCCAATGAGCTGGAGCCACAGTAAATAGAGAGCCACTGCTGCCTGATCAATCTGAGCTCTCATTAAAAGGCTGCCAAGCTATTTGCAATTCAGTACAATATCAATACTGTAGCACCACAGAGAGGCCTCCAGAGCCGTTAGGCAAGCTGCGGGCAGCACAGCCGTCATTACCAAGCGGGCAGTGTGCCAACGACCCCCTTTTGTGGGCCACTTAGGTTCCCCCCATGGTCACAAACACAGGTCAGTGCAGACAGATGGGGCTGTCTGGGCTGCTGGCTCACAGACCATGCATCCAGAGATGGATACTGACCTGCAGAGAAAGAGACAGCCAGCGCTCTGTCATCCAATGAGCTGTGCGTGCGTGCGTGCCTGACACCTGTCAGTGTGTGGCTGTTATTTTCTTTTTGCTTTAGTGTCTCTGCACCATACGACTCCAAGGACAGCGTCACATGTTTGGGTTCAAGCCAATAACGTGGACCGTTTAGACCTCATGGTGTTAGACATTTCTGCTCAGGGGCCACATACGGAGCAGCTTAAGCTGAAGTGGACCACAGATTAGTCAAAAATAAAGTGTACTTTTAACGCTAATGTGCCCTAATTTTCACTTCCATGTATAACTGATATACAGTTTAAAAGACAATAAGCTGTGTTTCCATTACCCTTGGAAATGAGCAAAATCTAAATGGCACATTAAAAACTGGTAATGTAAACACCTGAATTAAAAAAAAAATAAATAAATTTTACGCTATCATGAGGAAGAATTGCACACATTTTGATATTGAAATGTCGCAAAAGCGCTATGGAAACACTTTTTCTGCAAATACACGTCACAGAACGTGACGTACCTGGTCACATGACCACTTCTCTCAGGGAAAACATGGCGCGGTATGTGTGAACAGAAGAGGAGACCCAGACATTTTTTAGGATTATACTTAAATATGATTACTGCCACATTGTTTCTCAAATGGGGGTATGTGTACCCCTAGGGGTACGCGATGGCACTACAGGGGGTACTTAAGAGAGAGAGGTTGGTCCCCACCTGACGTGAGATGACTGGAAATGATAAAAACAATTGAAATAAATCTATTCAGGAGCCACTAAATCAGTGTTTTTCAACCTTGGGGTCGGGACCCCTTGTGGGTTAGTCAAAATGGGATACTTGGCCAAAAAAGTTTGAGAACCACTGTTCTAAAGGGCCAGATTTGGCCCCCGGGCCATGAGTTTGACACGTATGGTTTAGACACTTGATATGCAAGGTGTCGGAGTTCTGGCAAAGAGCCCAACGGTCCTGCTGGGAAAAACCACAAACACAAAACGGGTCTCTGTGGTGATTTAGGTCGAGCAAATTTGGAAGGGAGGGGGCTATAAGTGGCCAAACATAGAAAGTCTCAGTAAGTCAAATCTGTGTGTGAAGGCCTCCCCTCTGAGCTGTGCCTGTGTGGTTCCAATATAGGTGGGAGGAATCAATGTGTGCGTCTCTAAACCTCAATAATCCACTGACAAAAGGCCCAAAAGAAACTCAGCAAGTGAAGGTGGTGGGGGGTGACGTTGGGTTAGGACATAGAATGGGAGGAGTGAAGGAGTAAAGAAGTCATTGTGGCCTCTCCAAAGGTTTGCGTAACAAAACATTAGTGCACTACCAACATCCCTCAGTGAAACATCCTGTGCCATGTAAGTAGGACGTCCCATTTTCTGCTTCAACATTTACCAAAAACTGTTTTATTGTTTAGACAATTCCACATAACGTTTGTGTCACATAACACTTTCCTGTGTCATTGACCGTTTTGTAAATGTCATGCTAATGTACGGCTCATACTAAGTCTGACGTCTAAATGAGTATGTAGTGCGTTCATATTAGATATTATGAAAAGATACTATATGCATTTTTCCTTTGTTTAAATCACATGAATGTCGTCATTTTTAATTGAAAATTGTGCAAAGAACTTTCAATTTTTCCAGAAATCTTGCAAACAATTCCACCAAATTCTTCCAAATTCCACAATAATTTGTAACAAAATCAAGTGAATTGAACTGATATTGAAAACTAGAGCACAATGATGTTAAAATTGTTCTTTTTTTCCCACCTAAAATCCGTTCGTATTTGACCCCTGAACTAAAAGGACTCAAAGATAGTATGAAAAGGTTGAGTACGTGAGAAACACACAGATGTATATTATATACACGCTGGACACACTAGTCATACTCAAACGCCCCACGATTCATTGCGAGTGGAATGTAAAATGGTCCTGGGACTGACTTCAAGCTAAAAATCATTCTCTTTTCAAAACAAAAGCATTATATCTTGTCTACCATTAGTTTTCTAACTCTTTAGTAAATAGGGCTCTTGTTTTGAAGTCAACTGGAAGTTTTGTCCATAGCAAACGGCGGGCAATATGGAAATTGTTGGGTTTATTTTGTATAATGTAAATTCCGCTCTTTCCGTCCGTTTTCTGCGATCACTGGAAATGGTTGGCCGTAACGTAAGGCCTTTCTGAGTTGTTGACAGTCATTGTGGCCACACCAGCCTGTCATTGCCCGATCCCGTTAGATCTCGGAAGCTAAGCAGGTCTGGGCCTGGTTAGTAGTTGGATGGGAGACCACTGAGAATTCCAGGTGCCACAGTGGGGTGGCAGTCACCCAGTGGTATCTGTCATTGTGCCCTTGGGCAAGGCACTTCACCTACATTGCCTAGTATGAATGTAGTGTGTGAGTGAGTGTTGGTGGTGGTCGGAGGGGCCGATGGCGCACTACGGCAGCCTCGCTTCCGTCAGTCTGCCCCAGGGCAGCTGTGGCTACAATAGTAGTTTACCACCACTAAGTGTGGAGTGAAAGAATAATGCCTTAATTCTGTAAAGCGACTTTGAGTGTCTATGATAAAGCGCTATATAAAACTGATGCATTATTATTATTGTTCATGGGTTGACTTAAAGAATCCTAAACCCACATGAGTGACTCCTCCTCCTCTGGCTTCAGTGTAGACTCTGGTCCGTTCATTGATCTACCAGTGCATGTCAGTAATTCATTCAGCAGCAGTTGTTTACTGAAAGTTGAAACTAGTATTGTCTGTAATCATCATTAAGTCAGGCCATTAGGAGCAGTTCCCACTGCAGGGTCTAATTTGATAATGGCAGAGAAATGGCATGTAATTAAAACTCAACAGATGTCGGCATAAAAACTGCGAGTCCTTTGGAACAGGATTCATTTTCTCCGTCACGTGTGGCCGAGGCAGGTCTTTTTTTTTTAGTATTAATCTGAGTGTCCCAGTTATTTATATCTGATTTGTCTCATCGCATACGTACTTCCTTGTTATTGTTCGGTTTAGATTAAGTTGAAATCAGATGTTCTGAAACTGTTTGACCTTGTCCCTGAATATATTTTATTATGTTAAATAAGAACTTCTGGACAATTAATTATAGTATGTTTAAAAAAAAGAAACCAATAATAATAATCCTTATTTACAGTTTCCATTACCTTTGGAAATATGCAAAATCTAAATAGCCAAATAAAAACACCTGAATTAAAAAACAATACACTAAAATATTGCTAAAAAATTTTTAACCTTTCATGAAATTTTCTAAAGTTTGAATCTTACAGTATTTTTTTAATTAGAAGATGTTTTACATTTAGGAATTAAACGATCAGTTTTTATAGTTAGTTAAAGATTACATTGAAAGCAATACAAATTATGTTCAAGATTATTGATTTATTCATTATTATTATTATTTATCATTTAGGGGTTTATTGTGTCTGTTTATTTGATTTATTAGGTATATGTATATGAGTTGCAGTGTTGGGTAAGTTACTCCAAACTTGTAATATATTTATACTACTAGTTACTGGAACAAATATGTAATATTTGTTTTACAGTATGACAGTTTTTTAAAATGTAACTGAGTTATACTACTTTGAGTCACTTTTGGTCCAGAACATTAATTATATCACACTGATAGTGTTCAAATAACATCGGTCTAAGTTTTGTTTCAAATACTCTTTTTTTGTTCCCCATAACTTATATTTAACTGTATTGATCATCTTTTTTTCCTCAGATAATTACAAACAGTGAGAAAACAAAGCAAATATGCACTTAAATTAAAAATTCATGTTTGTAATAGTAATATATTACTAGTTACACTACTGAGTTAGTTCAAAAAGGAATATATTACTGTAATATATTACAAAAATAACTAGTTCCACTCGACACTGATGAGTTGTTTAATATATAAAATAGAATTATTCTCATATGTTAATGATTTAGAATTCGTGCACTTTGGTCAAACTGTCTTTTTTTTAGTGTTAATCTGAGTGTCCCAGTTATTTATATCTGATTTGTCTCATCGCTTGTGTTATTGTTAGATTTAAATGAAGTCGTGATCAGATGTTCTGAAACTGTTTGTTCTGTAGGCTTTGAGAAGGTTGACCTGAATATATTTTATTATGGGTAAGTAGGAGCTATTGGACATTTAATTATAGCATGTTAAATAAGAAACCATGAATAATAATCCATGTCAACATAAGGATGCAGAAGGCATTGTCACTATTGTTATTCTATTTCATTATCTTAGCTTTTTATTCTGTCGCAGATTTCTGCGCGTTTCACCTCTTTCAGCGTTTGACTGATTTTAACTGTTAAGATCTCGAAATGTGTCAAAAATTTGTTTGTACTTTTGTGATTTGCAAGTTTTATCAAAAATATTTTTGATCGATTTTAATGTTAAAAAGATTTCCATTATAATAATTCGGAAATCCCCCTTTTCAGCTTTTTTCCCGTCAAATTTGAACTTCAGCTGTTGGGCCATTCTTCAACAACCGATTTCAACCATTTAACCTTTAAAATCTTCAGCTTTCAGTTGTCTTTCAACTCTTATCTTCAACTGTTTTTGACCTACAGCCCTTCAACAGCTCCAATCCCATGTCTAGAGTGGAATGGATGGATGTGTAAAGAATTTGTTCAGATGATCAGACCTCAGTCCTGAGACTTGATTGTATCAATGGCTACGTTTACATAAGAGCTTTAATTCCTCTTTAAATAGAATAAAAGTTAATTCCTCTTTAACATGACATTGTAAACACTAAATTACTAATGCTAATTTAATTCCGAATTAAACTTAATTCCAAATAAGGTGGCTGGTTTATTCCGTTTTTTTTTATTTCAAATTAAATAATTCCTCTTTCTTGTAAACAGTTAAAAACACTTCAATTTGCTTTAAGTTAATTCCAGTCGTTTTGCACATAATCCAACATGGCGGCCGAGACTATTTAATAAGAGCCTTAAAAGACATAGATATAATAAAAAAAGGGGATGGACGGGGGTATAAACATTAACACGGACACATGGACTTATCACACACATGGAGATCAGCAAACCGAACGGCTTCATCAGACGGGTGATACTACGACCTGCCCGTGTGTGTGATAAGTCCATGTGTCCGTGTTAATGCGTCTCCATACTGCTGCACAGACTGTAATATCATTGTAACGGTTGTTAGAGCTACTGTCTTTACCAGGGAGCAAATATTTCTTCCTGGTTATTGTTTTCTGGAGTTTTACTGGGCTTTTGTGGGCTTTTCCATGAACCAAAGTGTGTTATTGTCGAGCTGTTGCTTCAAAACTACAATCAAAATAAAGGGGAAAACAGTTCTCATGTGGATGGCTGTTCATCATAGGAATGGGATCCACACAAGGTTCCTGCTGCTTAACAGAAGGTTTTCCTTGCCGCCATGATGAATTCATGTTGGGTGTGGGATACATATGTATGTGTATATGCGTATATATGCATATGTGTGTATCCATAAAATGAAGAGTCCGTCCTTAAGACTGTTCTACTGTAAAGTGCCTTGAGATACCATTGGTTATGATTTGGCGCTATACAAATAAAGATTGATTGATTGATTGATTGATTGGTCTTCTGTGTTACAGCCGACAAAAGTTTGTTGTGTGTTTCTCCCGATAGATGTTCACCCTCTGTCCAATCAGAGCCTTCCCAACCCCCAGACCTAAAGCGGAACACTTTAATTCCGAATTATTTAATTTGGAATAACTAAATCCGAACTAAATAACATCATGTAACCGTGTCCATTGACTTACAAGAGATTGTGGCATTACATTGTTCCATTGTGTGTTTTAAGAAAAGCCATATGGCAGCAAATTACCGGCGTCATGCTGGGGTTGGGGGTAAAAAACCCAACACGATATCTGTACTGCTTGAAGTTTGTATGGAGTCTTCCTTCATTCTGCGTGCTGGAAGCGTGATGTATTGAGTCCTGCTTGTGAATAAAAACCTTACAGATGGATCTTCTGAATTCCCTCACTTGCATTTTCTTCAGGAAATGCAAATGTTCCAGTTTTAATTGTAGAAAAATTGCTGGTCAACATAATCATAATTGAGTTGTAATTGAACATGGATAATTGAAGTAATTGTAATTAATAAAATGTAATTGACCCCAACCCTGCATCTGACTGATGTGTCATATAGAAGTCAACATGGCTGCTGTGCGGTCTGGTCTGAGGGAGGTATGGTGGGGTTAGCGGCTGATTTGTCTGTAATCCGTTTAGTTGGGACGTGACTCACTGTGGGGGTGCTTTGCTTTGGTCAATAAGTGCCAATAAGAAACAGTCATCACTCAGCAGGTCGCCCTGTCCACCAGCTTACTCACTTGTTTCAGCTGTCAGCGCCCATGTCAGAAGGAGCTGGCCATTGGGCCTGTGCACGAATAATGGCTTCTCCTCACAGACCTGAATGGGTTTAGGAAGGCAGGGACTCTGGCTGACTGCAAAGCACATGCATTCCCTCCAACATCTGAATAAACCCATCCCAAGTGAAAACGGCTACGTATTTACAAAACTCAGTTGACAGATCCTTATTATCTCAGCCTTAAACCCCTGGACGGAGACGTGGGGGGGGGTTGAACCCACATTAGGGACAATCGAGGCTCTGTTTGTGTTTCCGCTAACCCCCCAATGTTCTCCTGAAGCTCTCATGGGGCGTACTGCTGGGGTGCAGGGAAAAGGAGAGGATGATGTGACCCCATGGTGGACCCAGAAACCCCCCCCCCCCCAACAAAGAAACCAAAGCAGACCACCGCGCTAGCCCTGCATGCCTCTTGGTTGCTGCTGGAAACGTATACGCTGCGAGGGCGAGTGTGATAGTGAAAGTCTCAATGGTGGAGACCAAACCCGTCACCAAAACATCCTCTCAGCTGCAGTTAGGGTTTGTGTCAATGCAGACCACCACCACCACCACCACCACCGGTTGACTGCTGGAGTTTTAAGAGACACAAACAAGTCGACAGTGACTCTGATGACTTGTAACGCTGATGCTGTCGTTTTCCTCCAGGTCCAGGGATAACTAGACCAAGTCTGCTTTAAAGCTGCAGTATGTTGAATCATGAGACTTGAATGGAATCAACTGCACTCCCCCTCCCTTCCCTGTATCAAATTCACCAGCATCTGTGGAGCTCTCAGTGACTTTGTTCTCAATAGAGACAATTGACAAATGTAGGGACTTTTCAGTTATCAGATTTTTTTAGAGCAGAGGTTCCCAACCTTTTTCGGGTCGTGACCTCATTTTTGTATCACAAATGTCCAACGACCAGACCCAGAGACATTTTTTTTCCTCGAATTAGTTTTTGGTCATGTTTATTAAAATGTGTTACAAATACAGAGTTACCAGTATTAGTGCACAAAGTGGCAAGTGCGCCACCTCAGATACTTTTAAACAGTGATTTATTGGAACTAGATTGAACTGGTATTGAGGTATTTTTTTTACCAATTGCTAGACATTTCAGGTGACCCCATTTTAATTCCAGGCGATCCCAAGGTGTAAAAACACTGTTTTAGTGACTCTGACATCAAAGTTTGTATCACTCTCTCGTTGCTGTCTTCAATTTGCAGGAGCTGGCGGCTTCAGCCATGAGCCCCTCCCCCGCCTCAAAATTCCTAGCTGCAGGTCAGAGCAGACCCACACCACTCCACGTCCAGACTGCAAATTAATTGCTTATGTGCATTTGCCGGGCAACCAATAATAACGCCCCAAAGCAGCTCATGGTGCACTTGTAAAAATATGTCTGATTGGCTGAAAAGTAGCGTCACTCTCCTTGTTTTCTAAACTGTAATACAGTAACCATGTCTGCAAGATGGATTATCCAGGTGTTCACAAACACCAGAAGAATCCACCTTGAACTGTTCCCGCCTTTATATCCGGGTGTGAAGAAGGCGCAGTTGCGGGGAGAGGAACTAGCTGGGCTACCGCTATTAGCAGAGCTCTGAAATCAAAATAGAAAGATGTTGACGCAGGAGGATGGTTAACGTGCCCTTAACTCACGTACTTGTGTTGCAAAAACGGCAAAAGTCACTCAATGACCGCAGCATTACTATCCAAAAAAGAAGTTTTCACCAGCGAAGCCTTGTTGTTGTAGCAGCGTCTTTGCGGCGCATGCCGATAACGACATCATCATTTGTTACCGTGTGATTGGCTAAAACAAATTATGGTGGACAGGCGCTTTGCCCAATCAGCTTCAAGCATTCTGTTTATGTCCCTCCATGGTTCTGAAAGGATTCGCCAGACACAGACCCAGATCAATGTGGAGAACTTGAGATAGAGGGTGGGCTACACATCATTCTGGCTCTTTTCAGGTTAGTAATACAGAGCCAAGACATGGAGCAGAGGTCCAGAGACCTCTCAGAACAGTTTAAATTACAATATGATCTATGGTTAGGATGGAATTTGTGACCAAATGAAGCCAAATAACTTACATGCTGCATCTTTAAGTTGAAGTTGAACTTTTGAAGTCTGATGCAAAGGGTGTGAGTGTGTTTTCCTCTCTACTTTAGCTGAGTGTACTTTATTCTGGTGATTCACGTGAGCACTCTTAGTGAGCACAAATCATGGCCGAGCCTTTACTTTAAACTGACACCATCACGCCGTTGTTCCTTTCCTCTCTCCCGGCTCTGCTTGCTCACTTTTATTTTTACATTAAATCATTCAGGCAGCATCCCATCACTTGCTCCCTTGTGTGTGAAGACTATTTAAAAGATAATGGGTGTGGTAGATTATGAAGATGCAAAAGGTAGTGAAGAGCTTTTATCTTTCCAGGTCTTGGTGTGGTGCAAGTTTATTATGATTACCAGAGGGTGACCAGTGATAAGGGCTGTACTTTGATTATTTGTGTTTAAAGAGAAACTAAACCCCAAAACCACTTTTTTGTGCTGAAATCAAATGCATTTTGGTTTTACTGTAAGTCGTGCTGTTGATTGAGCCTGGTCTAACTCTCAACATTTTAGTCAAATTATTTCAACTTGTCGTATTTTGTTGTAAAATGTCAGAATGTAAGAATTACTTGAAACTTGGCTGTTACAATTTAATTTTGCTGTTCGCTGAGAACAAGATTCTGTGATGTCATTGGACCATCATGCATCACTGCTAGCCCCGCCCCTCCTGTAAGAACTGGATATTTTGGTAATTTACACAATAATTAATGTTGTATCTCTTCCTCGGGCAGAATTGGATGCTCTAAAGTCTCTGCTTTGGCCCCCGGACCTTAAGTTTGACGCAAGTGCTCTAAAGTGAACAATGTTTGACATCAGACTTAGTATGAGAAGTACATTAGTGTACAGTTTCGAACAAAGCCCCAGTCGAGCCTATAAAATCTCCAAAGAACAATCAATGCTATGCTAACTAGCTGCTCAATACTCACTATACCACTCTATTCACCATTCTCTCAATCCAACCTATTCACCACAGATTGTAGAGTCCACGGGTGATAGTTCTAAATATCTCATATTCACCAATTTAATGAAACTCTACAACATTTTTAGGGGCTTGCATTTTTCCATACTTTATATCACATGAATTTCGTCATTTTTTATAAGAAATTTTGGAAAGAACTTTCAATTTCTCCACAAGTCTTGCAATTTCTCACAAACAATTCCAGAAAATTTCATTAAATTACACAATAATTGATAACAAAATCAAGTGAATTGAACTGATGTTGAAAACTAGGGCACAATGATGTTAAAATTGTTCTGTTTTCCCCCACCTAAAAACTGTGGCCCAGTTCAGATCAAATTGGTCTGTATTTGTCTCCTGAACTAATGGGAGTTTGACACCCCTGCTTTAGATAGTATGGAATGTATACTATATGGGGACATTTTTTAAGTGTGCACGGTGGGCACACTAGTCATACGCAACTGAACTACGATGATGCATTGTGGAATGTAAAATGGTCCTGGGACCAGCTTCAAGCTAAATATCAAACATCCTTTTCAAAACAGAAGCATCTCTTCTGGTCTTCTATTTGTTTTTCAAGTTTTCAGTTTAGTCAGTAGCTCAATGGAGGGTCTCCGAAATATGTTTCTGTGAGTTTCATGGATCAAATGAGCACATGTTGATGTTCTACATGGTCACTTTCTCACTTCAAATGTTTTCAGAACTTTCAAAGGTGGAGAATCAACAGAGATATTTAGCCTCAGTGTGAACATGGATTTTAACGCTGTTGGTTCCAAATCCATCTTTGGAAACTTGGAAGTATACTTCAGTGAGAACGCTCATCATCCTAATTATGCTAGTAGTATATAGTAGACAGTAGGGATGTAGCGATTAATCGTAAGACAGTTAAAAATTGATTCATAGGTATCAGGATTAACATTGATACTGTGAAAATTGAATCGCAGTACTTGTTTTATCCATAAGTGTTGGCGGCGGGCGGAATCTGCTAATACTTTCTTTCTGGCCGCCTTCTACTTTTAAACATGTTCATAAATGATTCCTTACCTCTTTAGCACCGAAAAAATATCTGTAATATTACGTGAATATCTGTAAAAGTCACGTTTTTCTATTAGCTCTGTCTGCTAGCATAGCATCTCTTCTTCACTGCAAGATATATGCATGCCAACTGACCACTGGGGTACCAGCGCCTTCTGCTAATCCAAACACATATCTGATGTAAATACATTGAAATTACTGTTTTGTTTTGTTTTTTTCAAGTCCAATTGTTAAGGCGCAAAATACACTTTCAGTTGCACTTTTAAAAAGAACTATTATGCAGTTTTGCATTGTTTACTATAGAACCAGAATTTAAATTAATAGGCTTCTTCTTCATTTGTATTATTCCTTTATTTATTTCATTCAAGATTTATTTTTAGTTAAATTACATTGTTTTGAATAGTTTATCAAGGGATTCTTTTGACAATGAAAAGTAAAAGGAAAACAGTATAGTTTTTTATAGTTTTTTCCCCCAAAAAATAAAGGAATATTTTCAGTCATCATTGGTCTACAGTCCCATTTTGTAAAATAAATCATGAGAGAATCGTATCGTGAACTCAGTATCGTGAATCGTATCGGGAGTTGAGTGAATCGTTATATCTCTAGTAGACAGTATATGCTCATTGAGTTTATAGTGTTTATTACCGGGTGTGACATTTCTAATGTGCTGAGTCATCATAAAAGATATTTGGCTTTGGATTTCACTCATCAGCCAATCATTGTCTAAAACTGATTCATTGATTTGTTGCGTAACATTTGCCCAAAAATGTGAGCGTGAGGGAGATATCCAGCCTGAACACGTCCCTGCTTCCCCCCCCCCCCCTCCCTCAGAGCAACATGCAGGATTAATGATGTGTTCTGCACTAAAATTACACACATTCGTATTTCACCGTCTGTCTCGCACATTCCAGTGGGAGTAATAAAGGTAAGGAATGAATATCATCTTTAAACAAGAAAAGACATAAACGACAGGCTCCACTCCTCAGTGCACAGAGGAATATTTCACGTATTATTCCCTTTAGTGCAGCACAAAACTCATTATCTAATGTTTAAAGTCCCATCACTGGGTTATTTATTTATTTTTTTTAAAGGCTTTTTGTTAACAACAAAATTGCTTATTAGATTGTGGCTGTCACCTTTAGAGCGTCACACTTATCAGACCTGAGGGAAATCTAAATTAAATCTTTAATTTGAATGGGATCAGGCTCTAGGTTATCTAGTGTCATTCTCAATTGGTAATGTTAGATGTTAGAAAGTAAAGTCTGCAGGTCTGCTTTAGAACCAAGAAAAGTTCGAGTTGTGGGTGATTCTTTAGCAGGTGTCACACTCATCTTCTCTTTTCTTTGGTATCAAATGTGTTTCTTTTGCTTTAGTGCAACACAATTAACCTTTTTTAGCTTTATCTATGTATTGAAAAAAAGCCACATCACCAACAGAAAGTGTTCAAAAACAAAACTTTGTTGCCTCTATTAACAACATACAATCATTTTTATCAAAGTGTCTTGAAAAGGAATCAAATAAACACAAAGAAAAAAGGTTTTTTTAATGATATTTCATATTTATTTTTTCTAATAAAACGTGCAGTTAACAATCTGCAGTCATTCTCATTCTTGTCTTTAATAGGAATCAAATGAACAAAAACATTGATTTTTTTTTTGCATTTATTTTTTCAAATAAAAAGTGTAATTAACAATGTGTAGTCATTCTTACCAAAGTGCCTTGAGTACAAATTGAAAACAAAACATAAAATGTGATTAAACAAAACAATATTTAACAGAATAAAGTTCAATTGTTGGTCTAAATATGTTTTTTTACATTATATATATATAGGCTTATCCAAACAGCGTCTGTCTCATAGTGAAGGCTTCCTTAGTTCAGGGTTTTTCAACCACTGTGCCGTGGCACACTTGTGTGACGTGAGAGATCATTGGGTGGGCCGTGGGAAATTATTCAATTTTATATATATATATATATATATATATATATATATATATATATATATATACAGACGCTGTTTGGATAAGCCTGGCGGACCTATTATTAGTTGGGTCATTTTCACTTTGATGTTCTCTTATACCAGGGCGGGGGGTCACAAACCTTTCAGAGACTGAGTTACTTCAAAGGGGCTGAATAATCCGAACGACTACCAGTTTGATATACACTTCTGAAATGCAACAATTTCAGCTTTTGACTTTAATTAGAGGGAAAGATGATGAAGGATGACGGGTAGTAACTTAAAAAGGTGGAAATACTTACGTTTAGTCATGCACCAAAATATATTTCTCTTAATTTTAGCAATTGTTTCATTTTCAAAGAACCAATTCTGCTTTATTTTTTTTATTTAAAGCTACTGGAAGCTACTTTATCAGATGAAGACATGGTGTAGGCTAGTGTTTCCCAGACTTTATTGCCCCATGTACCCCTTAGCCTTTATATCTTATCACATGTACCCCTTAGCCTTTATATCTTATCACATGTACCCCTTAGCCTTTACATCTTATCACATGTACCCCTTAGCCTTTACATCTTATCACATGTACCCCTTAGCCTTTATATCTTATCACATGTACCCCTTAGCCTTTATATCTTATCACATGTACCCCTTAGCCTTTATATCTTATCACATGTACCCCTTAGCCTTTACATCTTATCACATGTACCCCTTAGCCTTTACATCTTATCACATGTACCCCTTAGCCTTTACATCTTATCACATGTACCCCTTAGCTTTTTATTTTTGTCTGCTGGCTCGTTTAAACTCTTTCTTATGTCTTGTTCAACATTAGCAGTGAATTTAAGCATTTTTATTCATTTATTTCTGAGATTTTGCTTGTTTTAGCATTTGAACTTCACCTTTTGGTGTGTTTTAAAGACTTGTGCGACAAATTGTTATTGATGGATGAGAACAAAGTCTGTGCATGTAAAAAAAAAGAAAATCTATGATGTTAAAAAATAAACTTGTGAAAGGTATTCAAGTACCCCTAGGGGTACACGTACCTCAATTTGGGAACCACTGGTGTAGGCCTCATGGATCAATAAAGCAAAAATAATTTAAAGCTGATATCCAGAGTTTCTGAGAAACGTCTCGATGTACCGTCCTAAACAGCTCCACTTCCTCCCACTGCCTCTGCCAATCTACCAGAAGCCACGCCTCTACTTTTCTGAACGCGTATCGCGGAACATACTGTAACAAGGTTGCATTGATATAGATCTATGAGTCAGATAAGAGCCAAAATCATATTTACCTGTTTGCTGTTGTGACGCGCGGCCTTGTTTCTGTGCTCAGTTCCACATTCACTTTGATTGACAGTCTCAAAAACAGGAAGTCGAAGCCTATTGGCTGGGCGATCGTTTCCATTTGTATAGGGGTCTATAGGACGAAGGAGGGACTTGTATACATTAATGTATATGAATGACCACCAGCAGTAGACCATAGTAAAAGACTAGTTAGGAGTTTTTTCGCATTTCAAAAGAATCATACTTAAACATAGATTTATCAGAAACTCCAGATATCAGCTTTAACTGAGAGAAAAAAAACATGTTAAAGGTTTTGTGGGCTGTGTAGTCCTGCAGACTTGTTGTTGGTTTTAAATGCATCTTGGGAAACGCTCATCATCCTAATCATACTTTTCCAACATTTCCAACACAGCCTCTGCCTATAATACATAATCACTCTCATACATATTTAAACATTTCACACTACCTTTGAAATTTTCCTAAACAATTATTTTGCCCAAACTTCATTTTTTTCTCTGCATGAAGAGTTTCCTTGAATATATTTCTTTGCCTATTAGTGCCTTGCTTCACTGACGGTGATTCACGAAGAGCGAGATGAGCTCCAGACTTGAATATTGTGAACTTTAGTGAGCCCTCGGCACACATTATTATGCATTCCTGCTGCACCTACTGCCACTACTGATATGAAGGACGATTCAGTTACTTTGCATATGAATATTGATGGCGCTGCTGCTCATCTATAGTGAAATAAATGCACTGTCACAGTCACACAGCACACCTGAAATGATTACCTCGAGAGTCGCACATGACATCGATTGAAAATGACTTTGGATAGATCTATTATATTATATTGTAATTTTGAAAATGAAGGATTGGGTAAATATCAGACCTGGACATATTAACACTTGGCATTCAATTAAAAGGCTGGAATTTATTACAATGCATGAAAATGAGAAAGTATGAAGATTTATTCATATTCTCTTTATTCAAAGCTGCTAACATTGTCCAGGGTTAAGATCCTTTGCAGTATAAGTGTACAAAGGGCAGGGTTGGGGCCAATTACAATTATAATTGGTCATTAATTACGATTATGACCTAATTGTAATTGTAACTGAAAAATCTGTTGCTGCTAATCTTAATTGAATTGTAACTGAGCTCAGATAAATTACTTTGTAATTGTAATTAGCATGAACATTCCATAAAAGCTGTCATTTACAATGTAATTAAATGCAAAACATGGGAACATGTAACAGTTCTATGTCTTACACATAAGTAGGTCATTATTATTAAAATATGTTTAATATCAAGTTTACCTGTCTGTTCTCTTAAGGATCATTTTACCATTAAAAAAAAATTAAATCGATGGCTATACTGACACAAAAATAGGCTCGGACGCCCACACCAAAAATATTACAAATCTATATTTTCATTGATTAGGAAGCTAACAAGGTTTGGTAAGAAATGAGATGATGGATATTTGTTTTTAGTGTATTTTACAGCTGATTTAGGATTCGTTATCATAAGAGATGCTAACGGAAAGCTAACAAGAGAGGAAAGTTAATTAGGTATATCAGGTTATTTAATTCAGGCTCAGTAATTGTGATTATTTGTAATTGAACTTTAGTAATGGAGAACGTAATTGAAATTGACTTTCTCAGGATAAAAAAATAATTGTAATTGGAAAAAATGCTGCTCATTGTAACCATAATAATTAATACCGTAATTGTGACTGAAAAATGTAATTGACCCCAACCCTGGCTCAGACGCCCACACCAAAAATATTAACAGCAATATTTTCATTGATAAGGAAGTGTAACTATGGTTGGTAGCCAAGAGATTAAAAAGAAATCATTTTTTTGTGTATTTTACAGATGATTTAAAACTTAGGTCAAAACTGAGCCGTTATCATAAGAGTTAATAAGAAAGGTTGATTACGTTTTAAGGGCTTATTAATTACAGGCTCAGTAATTGTAATTAATTGTTTAATTTCAGTATTTGAGAACGTAATTGTAATTCATTTCAGGGGAAAATAAGAATTATAATTTTAATCGTATTGAAAAGAATGCTGCTGGTCAAAATAATCATACTTGAATTGTGACTGAACAGGGATAATTAAAGATGGAATTCTAATTTAAAAATGTAATTCACCCCAACCGTGGGGAATGAATACATGAATGGTGGATAAACTTCATGAACAGGTGTTTAAAAGCCAGCTTTAACTTATGTCTGACCTGTTAAATGGCTGCTCTGAGCTCCTGTGCCTGTATATAACGCTGTAAATCAACCAATTGACTCCACTTAGCGTCGTCTTTCCTTCGCCAGACAAAAGTTATTGACGCTGTTGCATTGGACAGCTGTGAAAAGGCATTGTTGTGTGAAACATCGGTGCATCCATCCTCATTCTGCAGTGCACTGTGCCATGTGTTAATCCACTGTTGATAAAGCTCCAGGCTAACAATCCAGCTACAGTGTTGATTGGTCTGTGAAATCATCCCACGGCCACGCTCAAGCAAGGCAGATGCACTTTGTTTTTGTATGTTTTTGACAAAGAGGCAGAGTTTCACTCAGAATTACCATGGCAACCACACACGTACACAGCGGTTTGTCTTTAGACGGAGGAAACTAAATTCAGTCGACACTAAGATTGTAGCATCAAGTGGAAATGCATTTTTTACATCAGCGGAAACAACCAAGAACCTGGAATACTAAAGAACAGGATTGTTTTTATTAATTGTACCTGATACAGAGCCACTGTGAATATATTAAACGTCACAACATCTATCTACGATGGTAGTAGCATAGCAAAGGGGGTTGTATAGCAAACCTTTCACATCTGTGTTAAGCAAGTGTCTTTTTAACTGCAGGAGACAAGAGTCAATGTCCACAGGTCTCAAATGCTGACAGACAATGTAGACGTGCTAATATTATTCAAAAAAACATGTCCATATCTAAAATCTGTGGTGTGTAGTTAGGGTGTTCCCCCCATTTTCACTTCTTTTTTTTTTTTTTTCCTTGTCTGCACATGCTGTCAAAGGTCAACACTACAAGAAGTGCAATCATTATGAGACAGCAACGCATGTTTTGTTATTGCAATAAAATAAATTGATTTATTTTATTGCTTAATTGTGACCATCACCAGCCCTCCCTAAGGAAGGGTAAGAAATCTTTTATTATAGGGAGGATATAAAAAGGGAGAGCAGTGTTACACCTAAGTGGAGGGGGAGGCGGAGGGGGAGGGGAAAGGGAGCAGGGATGAGAGACTCAAGATAGGAAATAAAAAGGGTGGGGAGAATAGAAGTTGTAGAATATATTGTACTTATTACAGTATGTTGTGTAATCAAGCCAGTATAGTGACAAGTGTGAAGCTTAGCTATAATGGTGGTGGCTGTGAACAGGGGGAATGAGTGAGTGGTAGTACCTAAAGCAGGTATTTGGGATTAACGTGTCTAAAGTTAAGCCCAGTATGAGTTTTATCCCACATCCCAAGGCGTGCCAGTGCATCGTATACCAGTATATGTGCAAAAACCGTTACCGCAAACCCAGGAACTGCCCCGGGCCTGCAGATGCAGCCAGGCCAGCAGAAAGAGTGGGGGCCAGGGAGCCCCAGGCCACCCCCCCACGGCCGAGCAACCCCCCAGACGCCCCCAAGATCCCAGGCCGAGAGGCAGCCACCGCCCCCCACACACACATCCGAGGAAGCCCCAAGCAGCCGAGCACCCAGCCCATCCCACCACCGACCCCAACCCCAAGGCCCCCACCGTCAAGTTTTATCTCGTCGCACCCCGAGTATGAACGGAATGTGACCCTGAAGTGACCCGTATGCGCAAAACACGTCCTGAACTACTGTTTACAAAAGTAAATATGGAGCCATCACGTCTCTACGTGTCTGTGGCACTGCTAATATGTATAATATAATAGATATTTATTAATTTCATGAACTCACTCTGCCGCTCTGTATGGGATGCAGAATTATGACATTATCACATTTTGATGTCGTAAAGGTTGGATAAAATGCGATCTGGCCGTTCAGAGAGCAGTCGCATTGCAAAATATCAGATTTATATAGTAGCCTGAGTCGGATTAAAAAAAAAAACGGAATTTCACTGTCCACGTAGAAGTGAAAAAATCTGAAATGGTAAAAAAAAAAAAAAATGTCAGAATTTACCTGCAGTGTGAACATAGCCTTTGATTCATGCCAATATAATCTGATACTTGTTTTTGCTGATATTGAAATATGTTATGCTGTTTAGACTGTTCTAGTAGGATGTTTTTAAAAAATTTATGTAAAGTTCATGCACAGATAGTAATATTGTTTTGAGGAATGTTGTGACGATGACATGAATTGGTTTTAATTTTAATCCGGTATGAATTGTCACTCTTTGTTTTTGTGTTCTATTTGCTGTGGCACGTTTTGCCCTTCATACAGGACAAAATGGTCTTACAGTATTTATGTTGTTTATTTAATTTTATTATTAAAAAAAATAATTTAATTTAAAAGGACAGACCCAGAGTATGTAAATCTAAAGGTTTAAAAAAAAAAAAAAACTGCTGAAGACTACACTTTACAGTAAAGCTTTTAGTTAACTGGATTTTAATTTTTATTGGTCCTTTAATGTTGCTGTTCTTATGATATTTATGCACTCTTGTTTTATTATTCTATTGTGTTGCACTTGTACTCTTACCACAACTCTGTACAGCACTTTGTGATTTTATCTGCAAAAAGCGCTTTATAAATAAACTACTTACTTAAAATAAACTACTTACTTAAATGTAAATCTGCGTGATCGACAGGCGCTGACCTGCCCACTTTGTATAATTTGTAAACAACTAGCTTTACACTTGCCGACCGATTTACCATTTAGATTTAGATTTAACATTTATATTTACACTCAACATTTAAATTAACATTTATATTTACACTTAACATTTAAATTTAACATTTAGATTTATTTTTCATGTGTACACATTTTTAACAGTGGTATAGAACATGCTGTTTTACATTAATTTGTCTGAAATTAAACAAAAATGACCTAAATGTGAGGATTGTGAGGGAAATGAGCTAAATGTTCAAAATGTCATGTAACAATGGCCAGATTTTCGTCAATCAGTATGTCCAGAGTTATGGTCATATACCAGCATTGCTATTTGTCCAACTGCAATGTTTTTGTTTTCCAAAATAGCGTCATTATTCTATATATTGTTCCACGTCTATCTAATTTGAAAAATTCCCTTCTGCAAATGCACTGAGGTATGACTTGTGACAATGTGAAACATCAGAATGTAAGAATTTCTGCACAGAGTGCTGCAAAATCCATTTTGGATTGAAAACCATTGCCTTTAAGTGCAATCAGTCTGAAAGTGTCGATGGAGAATTGGCAGCAGCCACGGATGAGGAATGGCCAAAAAAAGAGAGAAAAACTGTGGCTTTATATTAACATGAAAAAAGAATTCCTTGCAGTTTTGCAAATTGCACAACCATTTTCCAGCGACACATGCGCGTAGAACAGCCGCGCCCACGCACGCAGACTTCTCTGAGAAAAAGTTACTCAAACATGGCTGCAGCATTAGCATCTGAATACCAACTTTTGTTGGTAAATTCAAGGGTTCTCGGAGGTTCGGCACTTAGTGTTCAGGCCTGTGGGAACAAAGTCACACGTTAGCAAAGGCCTGCCAGCCTCAATTATGACCTAAAGGATTTGCTTGATAGTGTTTCAGAGCTCCACATTCAGGACGGGATGTGTCCATTTAAACTTTCCTGGCCGCTTCCTTAAGGCCACATTCCTGTGTCAGGAGCTGCATGGAGCAGATATGAAAACTCTCTGCTTCTATTTTCTCTTTGATTCGGTCTTATTTTATATGGAAGCCTTGGTTTGTGAGTCTGGGCTTTTTTGAAAAATCCGTCTTCAATGTCGACGCTGGGTCTTTGTTCTCTGCAGACGACATGCCTGGAGGTTTTCTCTCTCAATTCTCCATGCAGTCTCTCTCAATCTTTCCCCGTCTTCGAACGTTTGCGATGGAGAATCCACGAGTCTGGCTTTATGATTGTTGGCTGTTTTTGAAACACTCATACACCTCTAATTAAATTCCAAGGGTGCGCCATGGTTCGTCTTCCCTTTGTGTGGGATGAACGTCAGGGTTTTTTGATGGTGTTCTTATATTTTGTACGTGTTCTTTGCTTTTTCAAGAGGCTTCAAATTGGATGAATCAAACATTATGCTTGTTGCAAAGCTCAAGGTGTTTTATTTATAGAGAGAAAAGCACATTACCGCCTCTGTAAAGTCGTTGGAAGATTTATCAAGTAGCGAGGCTGGCCTCCTCTCTCCACTGTGTGTAGCTGGCGTAGATGGGTGTAGCTGGGCAGTGTGAGTGCATTCATCTGGTCACGCCACACTCTGCTGCTGTTTTACCATCGCGTACACGCTGTGACAGGGACAGCACGCTTGTCACTACATTCATTTTCTCAGCCTGGTCAATAAATGATGGGTAACATGAAGTTTTTATCCACTGCTCTCTTTGCAGTCGAGTGGCTAAAGAGCAAAACTTTCTTTTGGCTTCTAATCCAGGCTCTGCTTGGTACATTCTAACCTCAGATGATCCTCTTCTTCCTCCTTCTGAACACTCTGTGAGCACATTTTCTGTTAGCTTACACCCACTTCTTCCCCTGCCTCCCAGTCTTTAATGAGTTTTGCTGAGAGTAATATTTACTTGCGTTGTCCTGTGCTTCTGTCTAAATGGCAAGATTTCCCACCTTGTTTGGTTGTGTCGGACTGAATCGGCCTTGTTTGTTTTGCTGTTCACTCAGTGCAAAGAGCGGATGTGGGTAAAGTTGACTTCCTTTCTGAAACCTTATAAACCACATGTCAAATTTCTAGAGCAGGTGTTCTCGACCTTTTTGAACAATTTGAGCCCTTTTTTGCTCATTTTTACCCTTTTTCCTGCGACTACACCAAACTTGCCATATTTTAACCTTTTTTTTTTACCACTTTTTCTGTCTATTTTTGCTCCTTTTAATGCATTTTTGCTACATTACTCTCATTTCTGCCACTTCATCAAATTTCAATGACTTGTCTGCACATGTTTTCCACTCCAAGACATTTTCAGCACTTTTCCACCTAATGTCACATATGTTAGCCCATTATTGTCACTTTCAACCTCTTTTCACCGCATTTCATGCTTGTTTTTGACAATTTAGCCACATTTACAATTTGTCATGCACATTATTTGCCTTGTTTAAACTAATTCTTCCAATATTGACACTTTGAACCCTTTTTACCACTTTTTCTGTCCGTTTTTGCCCACTCTAATTTGCAACATTTCACCAATTTCTGTGATTTTTTAAATCCCATTTCACCACCTTTTCCACCATTTATGGTCACTTTTAACCCATTTTATTTATGATTAAAACAAGGATTTATATTATTAAGATGACAATATACTATGGCCCAAATAATTAAAAACTTCCTGGATATTGGTGGATATCATTCAGATAAATAAATAAATGTGGTTATCACAGATTCATAGAACAATGGACCATCGTTTTGCTGACTTTATGGATGGACCCCGAAAATCTCTCCCCTTTATTTATTCAAAAAGACACATAACAACAAAAATACACAAAATGATGGAACAATTTACAAAGCGATAACAGAAATACAAAAAAATACACATTATGTCCACAAAAATATATAAAATGACAGAAAAATATATATATATAAATACATGGCTTCAGGTTAAGTATCTGATGGGGTACGGGACTGTGATTTGGGAATCACTGACGGAACTAAAGCACATTCATGTTGAAATTTCTCTTTTTCCTGCTTAAAATCTGCTGTGGCCCACTTGAGATCCAACCGGTCTATATTTGGCCCCTGAACTAAAACAAGTTTGACACCCCTGTTATAAACCATGAAATTGGTCCTTTTGTTGATGCCTGGAATAGTCCTGCTGCTCTTTGTCCATTTCCTCTCTCTTTTTTTTCTTTCCTCTATGTGTCTTCAAAGTGAAATGGCTCCTGTCTGTTTGGACGTTTTTGCTGTTTGTCTGGCTTCTCTCTGTGGTTTTATGTAGCATCTGCCACCCGCAGAGATAAACAATACATGCAGATAAAAGCAAGTGGGAGAGAAAGAAGTGTGTGTGTCAGTGGGAGATGATAAAAGCCTGGAAATCCAATTAGTCCACAGAACCAGGGTGGGAGGAGGCCCCATGGGAGCAATGTCAGGAAAGATCCGCCACTGTGGCATGACAATAATAAAGCAGCATTTACATGCTCTACTATTAATAGGTGAGTGTAATATTGTATTGATCAAGATTAGGGTGACCATGTGTCCGGTTTTACCAGACATGTCTTCTTTTCACGTCTGGCCAGATATTATAAATAGATGAAAATGTCAGTTTTTAAAAGACTGTAACTCCACTAATATTTGCTCTATATGAGAAATTCCACCAGTTTCTGAAAGCTAAAGAGTTGCTCTTTACAGCCAAGTTTTTACTCACACATGATGGAATTATTGAATATGTCTCTTTGTTTTGACGAAATCGTCACAAGCGCAGTAGAGAGAAGAGAAAGACTGAACGATACCAAAATCCCGGTGGATTAAATTGAAACCCTCCTGGATGATAAAACCTCCATGGAGGTTCAGAGAAACATATCCTATAGGAAGTTAAGGTTACAGTTATTTATTGAAGTGTAAATTTAATGATTATTTAATGTACTGTAACCCTTGAGGGGTTTTTTTGCTATAGTTTTAGTTTCTAGGAGGAGATGTTTCTCATTGTTTCAATGATGGAGAGACGTTAAGAAGGTTTATATGAGATTTTTCAAGTACAGATTGTTATAATACAGGGGTGTCACACTCATTTTAGTTCAGGGGCCAAATACGGAGCAGTTTGATCTCAAGTGGGCCACAGATTTTATGCTGCAAAACAAGTAATTTCAACATTAATGTGCTTCAGTTTGCACTTCTACGTATACATAAAATACAAAACATATAAGAAACCGACCATATACAAGCAATAAGTGATAAATATTGGTCCCAACAGGATCTTCCCTTTAAATGTTCTAGATTTTATGTCTAATTTCTATTTAATAAAGGAAAATATGTCATAATTGGAGGAAAATGTAAGAATTTTGTAAGAATTTTGAGTTTTTTTTTCAACTGTTTTACATTTAAAAAGACAGCCATCATGTGATATAAGCACCAGGAAAAATGTGAGCATCTGGAAATATTGTTGAGTTTCATTTACACAATGATTTATGTTTTCTCTGTAATTTTTATTTTTTCGTGTGGGCCAAATTGGATGCTCCAAAGGGCCAGATTTGGCCCCCGAGCTTTGAGTTTGACACGTGTTATAAAGCATAACAATGATTTCAGAATGTTTTGAAGTATTTGTTGTAAAGAGAAAAATGTATTTTTAAACCTTTTGGACAATAACTTGTTTATCTTCTCTTGTATTTTGGCATTATGCGGTCGATTCAAGAAAACCTTGAATACTGTCAGGTTCGGCCCTAGTGTAAAATTAAATTAAAATATTAAAATATGGTCACCCTAATCAAGATGTAATTTTTGTATTTGGCTTTCCTTTGTTTGTTTCAGCCTTTAAAAAAAGATAAACCGCAGCCATCAAAGGCGAGTCCTGATCAGACACGCAGGATGATCTTTATTTCAACACAATGACTCTATTCTTTTCTCACATTAAATGTCTGGGAATCCATTTTGCTCACAAAATGCTCACAGCTGAATGCAGACGGTGATGGTTAAACGTGTGAGTCTTTTTTTGGGATTTCTCTCCTGCTGCTGCCTCAATTTTATCCAGAGACAGAAATGAAAAGAGAACATGAAAAAAGGGAGCGAGGACAATTTCAAACGTCACCGAGCCCATAGGGTCAGAGCTCATACGGTCCTCTGGGGAGGAGCAGCACACGTCCTGAGCGCAAACACAGCTGCTCTTATATATTTCATTTATGTGCATGTGTGTGTGTGTACACTGTGTCTTTGTGTGTGTGTGTGTGTGTTAAGCAAGCCAGCTGAGGAGGATGGAGGAGGTTTGTGTGATGGGAAGGCCTTAATGAGCACAGTCTGGACCTGAGCACACAGCAGATATCTGTTGTTGTTATTGTTGTTGTTGTTTACTACTTCTCTGGAGTCGCAGCAGCAGCATTTATTTGTCCTCCAATGAATAAAATCATTATGAACCAGAATATTTGCATTTCCTGAAGAAAATGCAAGTGAGGATGCAGGTGCTTTTTTGCGTCCTGCTGCATTAGCTTAGCATTAACGAGTATTAACATTTGTTAGCCTTATCATTAACATTTGCTAGCATAAGCATTAGCTAGCATTAACATTAGCATACATTTACATTAGCTTTTACTAGAATTAACTAGCATTAGCCTAGCAATAGCACTAAACTTGCATTAGCATTAACCTAGCAATAGCATTAGCACTAACCTAACATTAGCATTAACCAAGTGTTTGCTTTAACCTAACAATAGCACTAAGCTAGCATTTACACTAATCTAGCATTAGCCTAACAATAGCATTAGTCTCACAATAGCAATAACCTAGCATTAGCACTAATCTAGCATTAGCCTAACAATAGCATTAATCTCACAATAACAATAACCTAGCATTAGCACTAATCTAGCATTAGCCTAGCATTAACATTAACCTAGCACTAACATTAGCCTACATTAACATTAACCTAGCACTAACATTAGCCTAGCATTAACATTAATCTACCATTAGCACTAATCTAGCATTAGCATTAACCGAGCGATAGCACTAACCTAGCATTAGCCTAGCATTGACATTGACCTAGCAATAGCAATAATCTAACATTAGCACTAGCCTTGCATTAGCCTAGCAGTAGCATTAACCAAGCATTAGCATTAACCTAGCAGTAGCATTAACCAAGCATTAGCATTAACCTAGCATTATTTAAGCATTAACCTAGCAATATTATTAAACCAACATTTGCATGACCTAGCATTAGCTTTAACCTGCCATTTGCACTAACCTGGCATTAGCTTTAACCTAAAATTAGCTTTAACCTAACATTAACATTAATCTAGCAAAATCATTAATCTAGTATCAGCACTAATCTAGCATTAGCCTATCATTAGCATTAACCTAGCAATAACATTAGCTTAGCATTAACATTAACCTACCATTAGCACTAACCTAGCATTAGCATTAAGCTAGCAATAGCATTGATCTAGCGTTAGCACTAACCTAGCATTAGCTTAGCATTAACATTACCTAGTATTACCATTAACATTGTATTAGCTAAGCATTAACCAAACATTAGCTTAACATGTGCTAAAAGGTTGAAATGGGTTGAACGTAATAGGTGAACATGTTAAAGGTTGAATAGTTTGTAATTTCTTTGCAAAGATTTGATGGTAAAAACTGGAGCAACTCCACTCTAGCTTAACAAACTCTACACTATAATAATACAATTATAAAAGTAAAAGCATATTACTGAACATTTTGATAGCTTCTTTGTGAAAATTGAACAAACAGTGTAGGATGAGTTAACGCAGACATGTAGCGCCTGCTCATTTGTTCCTATTTATTCTCGTCATGTCAGGCTGTTGTTGAGTCCCAGAGGTGAACGATTGCTCTGCTCCGTCTTATTACATTCGCCTCTAAACCAAAATGTCTCTGGCCATGAGCTCCTGGGGGGGGGGGGGTATGCTACGAGAGCTAAATCACCATGGTAACTTAGGCTGAACGACTAACCTGGTCGGGACCAGGTTTTGTTCTGGCTAGGATCTTAGTGAGTGCTAAAGCCCCGCCTCCTGACCAATCAGTTCTGGCAGTTCTGACCTGCCCATTGTTAGAAGATCCTGGTTGGTGCAGATCTGACAGCTGCGTTTAGGACAGAAAGCTTATTAATGGATAAATGCAATCCTTTCATTATACCGATGACATCCGTTAGAAAAGATAGATTTATATCTGATGTACTGATCTACAGTCAGCTGATGAAGCCTGTGTTTCTGTGTGCGCAGACAGGTGAAGTCATTCATTCATTGTCACAGATTGGCTTAGGACCATGACAAGAATAAAAAAACAAGAGGTAGATAAATGTCTGCACAAGAGCAGTGATTCTCAACTGGTGGGTCGGGACCCAAAAGTGTGTCGCGGACCTGTACTGGGTGGGTTGCGGACAGCTGGTCAAAATTAAATAAATGCTTAATGTCTCTCATGTTGTATTTTATTTTGAAAGAAACTTTTCTTTTGATAGGCATGCTGTGAAATGCATGTTACACAGGAAAATATGTAGATTTATGTTGGAAAAAATATTATATATATGTGTTTTAAACATATTTTTGAAAAACTAAATTTTGTTGGCCGAATCCTAAAGAAAAAAGTGGGTCGCGATTTAATGTCCGTAGCAAAATGTGGGTCCCAGGGTGGGACCAGTTGAGAACCACTGCACTAGAGTTTATTCCCCAACACATTGGGGCAACAAACAGCAATTCTGTCACAAGTGGAGCCACAATCAGTCAGAGCCAGGCCAAAAAGGGAGCTAGAGAGAGCCAGAGGGTGAAAAAGTTAATGAAACGAATATGGTGCAAGAAAAAATGCATTTTGTTTGGCACAGATCTTCTAATAAGGACATTTCAAAGGTTTTAGGCCACATTTGTAAAGACAGTGGAGGATCCCTTTAAATTAGCGTGTTGATATCGATCTTCGTAGGACAGCTTCTCTCTGACAGGGAATGTTTGGTTAGGTGAAGCCCGCTAACGGAGATGAATCCAGGATGTAATTATCTAGCTTCGTAGCATAGGCCCCTGGTGTTCTCACAGACATTTAAAGACACTCACACAAATGTCCTGCATGATCTCAGAGCCTCTCAGTGAGCCCAGCGCTGCCTCTAAACCACCTTTATAATTACAGCCTACGCACGGTATAGATTAGAGAAGATACTAGGCCTTTATTTGGCCCCAGGTGGGAAATTAGGTTTGTGACAGCAGCAAGAAGAGGAAAATAAACACATATAACAAGGGTCGAATAATAATAATAAAAGGAAATAATGTTATGATGATGATGATAATAGGAATAATAATACATAAAACAACATATGAGCATATATATATACAATATTTACACTCACAAACATGAATATAAAAAATAAGTATACTATAATATAATACATAATATAAATATGATATATATAAATACAATACTGAAGATGTCAGCAGTGATTCTGAATATGATAAATTATTGATAATTAGGAATAAATAAATGAAACCTAAATAACAAGGGTACATAATAATAATAGTAGTAGGAATAATAATAATAATACATAACATATTTACACACACAAATATAAAATAATGAATATACTATAAAATAATAAATGCATAATATTGTAAATATCATATATAATAAATAAAGTATATATACATTATATAAAGTGTCAGCAGTGATTCTAAATATCATAAATTCCTGGTAATAATAACAAGGGCAAAATGACAATAGGATCAAATAATTCATTAATAATAATAATTATTATTATTTTACAAAAACAACAGCATCAACATATGGGCACATATTTACAATATTTACACAAACAAATGTAAACAAATATTCAGTATACAATAAAATATTACATAATTAAAATGAATATTATATATAAGGAATATTACATAAATGTATATCATCTAAAAAGTGTGATTCTATAGATATGTCATCATAAATGTAGTTTTGTAGTTTGCTTTTAACGAAAATATAAATCAATTTCAGATTACCAAATATCTTATCATAAAGGTAAATGTGAAGATGCCTTTTCCTTGGATTAGGTATAGATATCTATACTGTACATGATGTTGCTTTATGAAGCATTTGTATGCATCCTAAAGCGCTTTTCTGCGGCGGTGTGCGACTGCTGTTGTGTTAAACTCTGAGGAGATGTAAATGAGGACGAGTTATTCCACAACCAGTGATACTGAGGTGTAATTTCAGCGGCTGCATGGGGAGATTAATCAAGAAGAAGCAGTTTTTAACATCTATTTGACTCTAATTTGTTTGTAAATCTACGCGCGGGGAGCAGACTTTTTAATTTCCTGCTCATCCAGCAGCTGTTTGTTTTTATCAGCCTTGGTGATATTACCACAATTATTTTTCTAGCTTCTTTTTTCCCCTGCAATTACCTCCGTTTTTTTTTTTTTTTCCAGTCTACACAATGGATTTACTTGTAACAGTACAGAGTGGGTGATTTTTATTTATTTATTTTTTTATACATATGAATCCATTTCTTTGCTCATGCTGTCGCCCTGCTCATTGACCCATGTCTGCATGCTCCCTCTCATCCCTCCAATCCCCCTTCACCTTTGACCCCGCCCCCATGAGGGGGGAGGCGAGTCCCGGGCTGGCCATGTGCCCATTAGCCCCAACCTGGCAGCCATGTGCTCATCAGCAGAGATAGAGACACCACTCTAATGGATCATTAATGATTGATTAATGAGCCTGAAAGCGTGTAAAAGCACTAGCTCTGTAATTTTCAATTCCATTCAACTTCATTTATATAGTGCAGAAGTACAACAATATAAAATTCATAGTAAGAAAGAAAGAACCCAACAAGATCCACATGAACAAGCATTTAGTGACAGTGGGAAGAAAAAACTCCCTATTTTGTTTTTATAACAGGATGAGATGACTTTGTTGTATTTTTTGCGCCATATAAATAAAGTTGAATTGAAAATTGAATTGAAGTAAAATCTCCAGCCAAGACACCTGAAACAGAAGAGAGGAGGGCGAGGAGAAGGCACAGACTGCAGAAAAACATGATACACTATGATACACTTGTTCCTAGTGGTTAGGTTAATATTAATATTAGGTTTCGTCTTGTACTGGGCACACGTAGTGGCCGTGCGTGGCATACAGCTGCTTGTTTTTACATGTTTGTAATTGTGTGTGTGTGTACACGAGTGTTTAATGGCCACGTTACATAATGTTTTTTTTTTTTAAATCTTAATTAATTAATCTGAATTAAAGTATTCTGCTTCATGTTTACATAGAAATAGTAATTCCATTTTGAGGTTTACATGAAAAACAAGTTTATTTACCTTTAATCAATTCCACTTTAGGTGTGGGGGTTGGGAACGGTTCTGATTGGACAGGGGGGCAAATGTGACGTAGACCACATAATAGCAACTACTGTATTTTCACTTTTATTTTGATTGTAGTTTTTAAAGCAGCAGCTCGACAATAACAAACTTTCCTTTTGGTCCACTGAGCAGGAGAAGGAGATAGAAGATCAAAGCCAGTTGTTAATGCAACGCTGCTCTACCTTTACTCTATAGCAGTGGTTCTCAACTTTGCCCGTGACCCCCATAATAAATGTTCCAGAGACCGGGTTGGTCCATTGTTCTATGAATCTGTGATAACCACATTTATTTCTTTATTTATCTAAATAATATCCACTGTTATCCAGGAAGTTTAGCATTGTGTATCGTTATCTTAAATATGTAAGTCCTTGTTTTAATCAGAAATAAAATGGGTTAAAAGTGAACAAAAATGATGGAAAAGGTGGTGAAATGGGATTTAAAAACCACAGAAATTGGTTAAAAGTTGCAGATTAGAGTGGACAAAAACAGACATAAAAAGTGGTAGAAAAGAGTTCAAAGTGTCAATATTGGTGAATGTGGTTAAATTGGCAAAAATTATCATAAAATATGGTGAAAAGAGGTTAAAAGTGACAATAATGGGTCAACATATGTGCTGGGAAAGGTGTGGAAAGGTTTATAAGTGCCCAAAATGTCTTGATAGTGGAAAAAAATGTGCAGAAATTGAAATTTGATGGAGAAGTGTCAGAAATGGGAGTAATGTAGCAAAAGTGCATTAAAAGGAGCAAAAAATGGCAAGAAAATGTGATAAAAATAAGTTATTATATGTAAGTTTAAAGTGTAGTGGCAGAAAAAGGGTAAAAATAGTCAAAAATGGGCTCCAATCGTCCCAGTGTCCCGCGACCCCCAAATGGGGTCCTGACCCCAAGGTTGAGAACCCCTGCTCTATAGGATGTTGAGTGTAAGGAGAACTTTAAGATGACCCGTGGGACATTAGTGAAGCTCTGGGTCCTGGTGCGTGTGTGTGTGTGTGTGTGTGTGTGTGTGTGTGTGTGTGTGTGTGTGTGTGTGTGTGTGTGTGTGTGTGTGTGTGTGTGTGTGTGTGTGTGTGTGTGTGTGTGTGTGTGTGTGTGTGTGTGTGTGTGTGTGTGTGTGTAAAATGTCTGTGTGTGTGTGTGTGTGTGTGTGTGTGTGTGTGTGAATGTCCACGTTTATGCTTCTGTTCATCCACTCTTTTCAATATATCCATATCTTCTAAGGCTCTTATTAAATAAATAGTCTTGGCTTGAATCCCATGCTTGTTTTGGGCGGCCATCTTTCATTTTGTCATCACCAGCACAGGACGAGCATGTGCAGAACAACTGGAATTCATTTTTTGCGAAATTAAATGTTTACAAGATTGAGGAATTTCTCCATTCAGAATTAAAATCAGAATAAACCAGCCACTTAATTTGGATTTAAGGTCAATTCCGAATGGCCATTTTCATTCAGAATTAGGTGTTTACAAGATGATTTAATTTTCATTCTGATTTAAAGGGGGATTAAAGGTCTCATGTAAACTTAGCCATTTATTGTGCTTGTTTTTCAGTGAGTGACGGGACCTCAGACTAACGTGTGTTGGAAGAAGAGCTGACGAGGTGATGGCAGGGCAGGGGCTCAGCACCCCTCTCCCTGTCCCTCTCCTTCTCCTCGCTCTGGTCCTGGTGGGCGCCCTCCCTGACGCCCTGGGCTCCAGCTACCTGCCCGGGTACCGCCTTAGGTCTCGCCTACAGAGGGACCGACACGTCCGCAACATCCGACCCAACATCATCCTCATTCTCACGGACGACCAGGACATGGAAATGGGTGAGATGTGTTCCAACGCTAATCTCTCATGCTTTGTTTGTGTACTACGGAGCTGTGAGTCGGTCCCTCAGTCGGCTTTGTCTCCGTGTCCCATGAGTATGGATATGTTCTGTCAGTGTATCCAACAGCAGCAGCTAAACAGCGCCAGCCTAATCCGCCCTCTTGGCATCAGAACAACTGGTCCACTCAAAGTCATGGGCTCCCACTGCCAGCTCCTCTGTTAGCAGCATGAAACGAGGGCGGCCCATGACTTTAGTTGTCATGATGCCAAACCCTGGCCATCTCCCCTACCCACTTAGTCCTTAGCGGCGTATTAGAGTGGAGTGGCTGCATAATGGCCTGGTGGCATCTTTTGTGTTACTGTGATTGCTTGTGGAAATCCTGCCATTGAAAAGCAGGAATGTATGATGAGCCATCTGATACCCAAAACATTATGGTGGTCCTCCACTGTGTTTACAAATGTGGCCTAAAATCTTTAAAATGACCTTATTAGAAGATCTATGCCTAACAAAACACTTTATTTTGCACTATTTTATTGTCTTTTAAAATTTGGGACTACTTTACAGTTTTAGAGCCTGTGTTCCTCCATCTTGAAATCATGTAATTGATGATGTCACACGGCCCCACGGCCTGTAAACATCCCATTGTTTTCTATTAGAGTGAAGCATTCAGCCTGATTTTTAGATCATTTATCAACTTTTTCAGACAAAATGACAACTTGTGCTGCTTTTGGTTGCTTTAAATAATCAGGAAAAGTTAAAGATGTTGATGTAAACCTTTCGTTTACTGAAAGAGAATAAAAAAACCTGTGACTAAAGGAGGCGACAGTTCCAACTCTTTGGTGGTCGAGGTTTCCATCAACATCTTTAACTTTTCTTGATTATTTAGAGTACACGTGTCAAACTTAAAGCCCAGGGGCCAGTGGCAGCTGACCAATAGAGGGCGCTAGGGCGCCGCCCCACCACGTTTGTTTGAGTGAGACATAAAAAATAATAAAACATTATTGATGAATTAAAAATACTACGTAACAGATGTATGTCTGTATTTAGATAATCTGAATAAATATTATATAGATCATGATGATGTGTGAAGTTGTTTCGTTCATCTGTGTCTGATTGGTGACGTGTTTCCTGCTTGGAGCACAAAAATCTTTACCGTCCACTCTTGTTCAAAGTATTTACAGTAACGCCTCTTCACTATGAGTCTATGGAGAGTCTCTGGGCGCAGTTTACCTGCGTCCCGAGACACTCTGCGGCTGTGCAGAGTTGAATGCTGCCGTAACATTTACACAACGCCTCCTCCCGCCACGGGAGGGGCTGACATCACAGTGGTCCGTCATAAAGTGGCTTTGACAGGTGAAGCCGTGGAACGTTTGAAGACGCAAAATAAGGACAGGTAGAACCCATTTAAAGCACTTTTCAGAGAAGGCAAAGAAACATGAACAAACTAAATTTGATGATTGTCCATATTTTGTAAACTAGGTCTTAAATGATATATTGTCAGGTCTTAAATTATGTATATTCATTTACCACTTCATTTTTCACCCCTCGTTTTTATTTAATTACTTGTTAAACTAACTAAAACTGGAAAAAAGGTCAAATCTGAAGAACAAAATTAAAAAACAAAACAAATTATATTTCAAGAAGTATAATAAACCTGACACACACTCACTCACTCTATTGTATATACCAGAGTTTCTCAAATCAGGGTACGTGTACCCCTAAGGGTACGCGATGGCACTACAGGGGGTACTTAAGAAAGAGAGAGAAGAAAAATCATCAAATGACAGCATTAAAAATATGGGGTTTTATAATGTTTATTTCTTTAGTTCAAAATTATAATAATGCTAAATATTACCAGCAATTCACAAAATGACAATAAAAACACAAAATAAGAGAAAAATATACTGAATAATAAAAACAACAGACAACCAACAACAAAATACACAAAATGACACCAAAAACACACACTAAGAGATTAAAATACTTACTATTACCAGCAACACACAAAACAACAACAAAGATACATTACTACAAATTACAGAAACATAACAGAGAAACATTCAAAATGAAATTAGAAACAGACTGAGATGGAATAATTTAAATAATACCAACCACACACAAAAACAAAATACACAAAATGAAACCAGAAACACACGCATTGACACATAAAACCCACAAAATGAAGATAGAAATGATACTGATTAGAACATTATATGAAAAAACAAGGATCATTCTCCTGGTCCCACGTCAGGAGGGAGATGACCATAAATAATAAAAACTGTAGAAATAAATCTATTCATGAGGCACTAAATACTGTTTTTATTTAGATTATTTAAAATGTGTGTTATCACTCATTCATACCATCATTATGATTTATAGTTGTTTTTTCATAGTATTCTCAGCAAAATGTGGTCGTTGGACATAAGGGGGGACTTGGATTCAGAAATGAGAGAAAGGGGAACTTGAGCCAAAAAAGTTTGAGAATCACTGGTATATACTACTAGTATATACTATATTTGTTCTTACTTGTTTATGGGTTTGATGACTATAAATGTGGTTAGTTTGAAAGCAGTTCTGTAAGTGCAATTGTCCTTACTTGTTTGTTCAAAGCTACACAAAACCTGTTTTTGGTGTATATTTTGGAGTCGCACCGGCCGCCACTGCCGGGGGCCAAATCCGACCCTTCAGAGTATTCAATTCGGGCTGCAGCAGAAAGCAAAAATGTTAGAGGACAATAGTCCAGACTGGACTATTGTAATGGTCTTCATCAAACATCTACAGCTGGTTCAGAACGCTGCAGCTCGGGTCTGAACCAGAACAAAGAGGTCAGAACACTTTATTCCAGTTTTAAAGTCATTACACTGGCTCCCAGTCAGCCTCAGAATAGTCTTTAAAGTTCTGCTGCTGGTTATAAATGTGTGAATGGGTTTGGTCCAGAATACATCAGTGACATGTTAGTCAGGTATGAACCCAGCAGGTCTCTGAGATCTATGGACACAGGTCAGATAGTGGAGCCCAGAGCTCACAGTAACCATGGTGATGCTGTGTTTAGTTGTTATGCTGTAAAGAAGTGGAACAAACTGAAGTCAGCATCTAATGTGAACATTTTTGGAGATTTTTGGTCATGTTGTTGATGTAATGTGTTTGTTGATTATTTGAATTGATTTTACTGATGATTTTAAATGTTCTTATTGATCTTAAACAGTTGAATGTTTTATCATGTAAAGCACATTGAGTTGCCTTGTGTATGAAATGCCTAGAGAAACCATTCATCAGTGTGTACGTTCTCCAAAATACTTAACAAATTCAATGAAACTCCACAATATTAGCGTAACAAACATTTTCCCCATGCTTATAGGACATGACCTTCTCAAATTGTTCAAAAAACAATTGTCTTCAAATTTTCCACAAAATGTCCCTAAATTACATAAAAATTGGGTCACAAAATCAAAAAAAATTGAAAGTCAAGATCCTGCAGGGATTGATCTGTCATTTATTGCGTTGATATTATCAGTGCGGTACAAATTTTATAATTTATATATACATGAGTGTACACAAGTTGTCATTTTTTACTGAAAAAGCTGCTAAATGATCTATAAATCAGGCTGAATGTTTCACTCTAATAGAAAACAATGTGACATCATCAATCACGTGATTTGAAGATGGAGGAACACAGGCTCTGAAACTGTAAAGTAGTCCTGTTTTTAAAAGTTAATAAATCAAAATGATAAACATAGACCTTCTAATAAGTACATTTCAAAGGATCTGGGCCACATTTGTGAAAACAGTGGAGGATTTAAGTCCAAAATGTTTGTCTATAAATGCATAAATAATAATGCAATATTTAATTATTAACATCATTTAAGCATTTTTGGGGATTGTATTACATTTGATCCAAAATTGTACAGATTCCTGTGCAAATCTTTGCATGGAGGTAGCTTAGCTTAGCGTCTAGCTAATCTACACTAGGAGAACAGCCTGCCTTTGAAACATGGCATAAGAGACGTTTGAATTTTTAAACAAGTAGACTTTGAACTTTGGAAATGTCAAGATATACAGTTTGACAGTTTGACCGAGGAAGCCGTTAAAGAGGTTTCAGACGAAGGATTTAGAAACTGAAGTTAGCTCAAACACTGGCAAAGTCCAAGTGTTAAAACGGGTTGATTCGTAGTAATACTAGTTCATCTTAAAACATGATGAAACAATACAACATGTTTACAATTTTCCAGTGCAGCTTGATTGTTTAAAACACTTTTACTTTGAAAATAAATATATACTTTGTGTTTTTGTGCAAGTGAGGACTCATAGTTTTAAATTTAAATCAGTTACTGTAAGTCATTTTACAAGATAAATTAAAAATACAAGCATGGACTTGATTAGTCATGATTTGATCACAGGAATTAATGCCAGTATTAAACCAAAACTTTAAAACTTTGCCCAGAAATCATTACCGTAATTCATTGCTTTCCAAACTATTTGGGGGCGTGACCCCATTTTCATATGAAAAATTACAAATACAGAGTAGCTATGATTAGTGACTAAATCTCAGGTGTTTTTATACTGCACTAGGTTTATATTTAAGGAAACGTAAAGGAATACAGTTTTTTGAGTTTGTTAGTGTGTTAATTTAAAAAAAAAGGACAAATGAAAAATGTTTTTTATATATACAAAAAATTCTATCAATACTACACATTTCAAGTGACCCATTTGAATTCCAGACAACCCCAATGTTGTCGTAATTCAAACCCTCTCATCAATCCTTTCCCTCCCAGGCTCGATGCAGGCCATGAACAAAACTCGCCAAATCCTGGAGAAGGGCGGCACCCTCTTTTCTAACGCCTTCTCCACCACGCCCATGTGCTGTCCATCGCGCTCCTCCATCCTGACGGGGAAGTACGTGCACAACCACCACACCTACACCAACAACGAGAACTGCTCGTCACCCTCATGGCAAGCCCACCACGAGCCGCACACCTTCGCCGTGCACCTCAACAACTCCGGCTACAGGACGGGTGAGCGCCACTAAATACAACGAGGATGAATATTTACAGTGCAGCTCATGTTTTCTTCTTCTCTCAGCCTTTTTTGGGAAGTATCTGAATGAGTATAACGGCTCCTACATTCCCCCTGGATGGAAGGAATGGGTGGCTTTGGTGAAAAACTCTCGCTTCTACAATTACACGCTCAGTAGGAACGGAGTGAGAGAGAAACACAGCAGCGACTACGCAAAGGTACGGACGGACTTTTTCAATTATCCATATTCAATTACAATTCAATTATTGTAGTGCAGTGACTAGCATTTTTTCCCATTACAATGAAAGTTTTTTATCCTCAAAGTCAATTACAATTACATTCTCAATAACAGAAGTTCAATTACAATTAATCACTATTACTGAGCCTTGAATGAATAAGCCTATAAAATGTAGAGCTGAAAGTAATGGATTACAAGTACTCACGTTACTGTAATTGAATTGATTTTATAGGTACTACTTTCAAAATCAGTCATTTTACTTGTACTTAAGTACGTTTTAAAAGAAGTAAAGTAATTTTACATTTCTACACCCATCGTTACTATTTTAATAATTGTATATTTTTGTTTTAAAATGATCAACGGACATTGTGAAACTACAAAAAAATCAAATGACAACAATCAAATGCATCACATCATAGCCGACCAATCAGATTAAATGTAATGTACCACACCAAAGCAACATTGAATGTTGGTTATTTTCTCACTTTTAGAGTTCATAAATGTAGCTATATTTCTTAGAGGCTGAGATTTATTTTAAATTTTGAATTGAATTCATTTTTGTTTGTTTTTTTTTGTTTTTGTTTTTTTAAATGCACATTTTGATAAACTTTTAATTTCATACGGACGTTTTTGTGGAAATTATAAGTTTTAAGTTTATATATTAGATGTTTATTGTATGTAAGGGAACCGTGCCAAGAATTATTACCAAAAATCAATGTGGGGGTGAATTTAACTAGTAACATTTACTATTTAATTAAGTTACTTGTACTTGTGTATTTTATGTATGACTTACATGTAATTCTATTTAAGTACAATTTAAATGAAGTAACTTGAGTAGGATATGTCAGTACTCTTTACACCTCTGATAAAATGTAACCTTCCTCTTGTGTTAGCTTTCTGTTAGCATCTCTTATGATGATGAGTCTTAAATCAGCTGTAAAATACACTAAAAACAAATATCTATCATCTAATTTCTTTCCAATTTTTTGGTTGCCTTGTTCGGCTTCCTAATCAATGAAAATATAGGTTATAATATTTTTGGTGTGGGCGTCTGAGCCTTTTTTTAAGTTGCTAAAATGTGGGAAAGCTTGATATGAAACATATTTTAATAATTGTTAACTACATATGTGTAGAGCAGTACATAGAACTGTTACATGGTTCCCCAGTTTTGCTAATTATAGAATTTTCATGGCAATTTCAATTACAAAGTGAATTTAATTACAGACGTTTTTTTAAATTACAATTGCAATTATAATCACGCCATAATTGTAATGAATTAATTGAGCCCAACCCTGCCACACATATTCTACTGCACCTCTACTTTCCGTTGTCGTTATGTTTGAAGAATGTAGTCGTGCCTCGCTAATGCGTATGTGGCTAATCAGTATTTATAAGCAGCCCTCATTCACTGACCTCTATCCACTGCACAGGACTATCTGACCGACCTCATCACCAACGACAGTTGTAACTACTTCCGTATGTCTAAGAAGATGTATCCTCACCGCCCTGTGATGATGGTCCTGAGCCACGTAGCTCCACACGGCCCAGAAGACTCCGCCCCTCAATACAGCGCCATGTTCCTGAACGCATCACAGCACATGTAAGAGAACGAGAACACTGAGTCTTTGTTATATTCCAACTCTAGGAACTCGTGTATATGGATTTTAGTTCTTCAGAATTAGTCATTTTTATTGTTGTTATAGGAATGGCTTCATACACACAACAATACTGTGTTAAATTGACATATATAGTCTTTTTTTTTTTTTAAATTGCATTGCCACGACAATGCAAGTGGGAACACAAAAAATAGTTTCCAACTCCTTTGGCTGTATGTGTTAATTATCAATGAACACAAGTTTTGTACACATTACCAAAAGCTTAGATATCTGTAGGAATGAACAGCATTACATTCACTCACTGAGGGTTTAACAAACTACAATTACAGTCAAATTTACAGACATTGTGCAGAGCAAGATTCAAACCAGGATCTACTGACGATTGTTCTGAGAATGGTAGAAGCAGGCTCTGATCACACTGAGCTAAAGCTGCACAGAGAAGCAAAGTAAGGGGTGAACGCTAAGCATTCCCACTAAAAGTATCATTTTAAGAAGGAAGAAGATTGTAACAACATTTTAAGCTACAAATTGTGGCTGTAGCTGCAGGATTAAAGCTTTAACAGCAGTTTTTCCTTGTAGTTCATGAGCAGCAGCTGTCACACTGTAGCAGACCTAATCAAGCACTCTAGCATGACAAACAGGGTCACTTCAAAAATTAATATACATTTTTTTTTTTTTTTGAAAGTGCAACCACTACAAAGTGCATAGGTCTAGGAGTAGAAAGTGAACAACATGTTGGCGCTGGAATTGTGCATTTAAGTATTGACAGATGTTGCAGTTTACATTAAAATCATAAAACTTATTATTACATAAAAAGTGAAAGACTTTTGACATTTGAATGGTGTAGATCGGTTAAGAATTGGCAGAGTGATAGCTTTGCATAAATAAATGTAAACATATGTCCAGGTTGTGTGAGGTAGAACCCCCTTAAGCTTTGTGCAGTAAACCGTTTTCTTCAATGAAAAACACATTTGTTAGAATAATCCAATTCTTTACTTGATAGAACAGTTTTGTCCAACATTGTGAGCTTGGAAAGACTCAAACAGACCCCTTCCACTCCTTTCTGTTCAGCATGTTTAAAATGACTCACTGTAATCTTTAAAGGTAGATCAGTAGCTTCTGCAGAGCTGCAGGATGACACGTCTCGTTAGCTTCAGACGTGAAGGAGCAGAGAAACATCTAGAACATGGGATTGGACAGGAGCTCTGTCTTATGGACGCGTATGGAGGATGTAATGGCTTCTACATTGTTTTTCTCTCCCTTGTGATCCGTGTTATTCTCCATGAAGTCCATGGTTTACTGATCACTGTGACAACTAAGTTTCACAGCCACTGGAACATTCTACAACAGGCACAAGTAGCTGTAAACTGTTTGACTGCATTTGCATATTTGGCATGAGCTGAAGGTGAAAGAAAACATGTACACGAGTACATTTTTACATTTCCACTTTCACAGCTCTGTGCAGGCCTTTGCCAGTCATTCACACGTTCACACTCTCTTTGAAATGACCCAGAATGACACACATTTCATAATCTCAGCTCCCTCCATCGTCCCCTGCTGTACTGTGCTGTTTTTTATCCCAAGATTGGTTCCAAACTGTTTGCATCATGTGGTGACTTGAGCCCAGCGGTGGGCAACTGTTGTGAAACTGGGGGAGCATCTGGGCCACAATATTACAATTCTTGTCAGCATTTAGAAAAATAACCGATCTGAGCATAAATACAGTACAAAGTACAAACATTTGTACCTGTTTTTGCTTCATTTTGTCATTTTGTGTCTGCTTCCATTGTTTTTGGATGCATTTTGGAATGTTTTTATTGTTGTTTTGTATATGTATCTCTTATTTTGTGTGTGTTTTTGTTGTGGTTTTGTGTGATTTGAGTCATTTTTTGTAGTAGTTTGGTATATTTTTTCTTTTGTCTCATATTTTACAAGTAATATTGTGTAAATTTAACCATTTGTGCTGCTGTTTTGTATGTTTTTCTATTAGTTTGTGTCTTTTTACAATAATTTTGTGTATATCTGCAGTTGATTTGTGTGTGTTTCTGTCATTTTGTGTGTTTTTGTTGTAGTCTTGCGTGTTGTACAAGTAAATTTAGCATTTTTGTTGTTACATTGTGTTTTGGAGTCATTTTTGTTGTAGTTTTATATATTGTTACATCATTTTGTGTCTTTGAGGTAATTTTGTCTCTTTTGTCTATTTTTTGTGACTTTTTTTCAGTTACTTTGTCTATTGCTCTTGTCTTGTAGGTTTGTGCTTTTGTCTTGTGTATTTTTTTTGGAATTATTACATTTAGATTGAGGGCCACACAAAATGACGTGGCAGAGCCGCCAGTGGACCACAAATGCATTAGCCGAACATCTATATGAAGTTTTTCAAAATGGCATCATTTTGTAAGCCACTATTAAAGACAGTGTTTAGCGATTGTGCATCTTTACATTCACCGATCACTTTCCTCACTCTTTGTTCTCCTTGCTGCTTGTCTGGTGCTGCTAGCTATTAGCAGACCTAATATTAGCCTCTCGGGATGTATCCAAGGCCAGTAATGAGTCTGCTGTTCCCACCTCTACCCTTTTCCCTTCTTTCTTTACTTCCCTGCTCTTGCTTAATCTAATCCCTCCAGCATCATTAACTTGTGCCACAAAAGCTTTATACACAGAATATTCAGGAGATTCGGCCCCAGTGTCTTCGTGCTAACTTTTAATTGCTCGTTCCCGATAAATCCGCTCTCCCTCAGGGAATGCTTCCACAGAGCCTTCTTCTTCTACTATTTTTCTCTTTCCATCTTCTTCCGTCCTATCAGCACAACCACACACAGAGAGCCCAGCGGCTCAGTCCTGCTCATCACCTTGGTACCTTTCATACAGATTGCCATTGCAAATGGAGCTGAGAGAGATTCGCAATGCTTAAGAAGTGAAATCGATCTCATTAGCTATTTAGCAGGTTTTATTTTGAAATAATTAAAATTCCATATAGCTTGGAGTTGAATATTGATCCATCTGTGCTGGGTTTGTGCTGGTCCATCGATTGCAACACTTTGCTCTATACATGCCTTATGTAAGCACCACTTTAGCGTTTGATAAACAGTTTTGTTGCTACTTTGCAAAGAAAGGAATGCACAGATCCATTGTGAAGCGCACAATGGTTGTTCGCAAACGGAGACATTTTCTACAATCCATCGTACCAATGATTTACGCATTTAAGCCACTGTTTTTACAAACGTGGCTTAAAATCTTTGATATATCCTTATTAGAAGATCTATGCCTAACAAAATGTATTATTTTGCATCATATTTGTTTTAATAACTTTTAAAAATAGTACTACTTTATCGTTTTAAAACCTGTGTTCCACCATCTTGAAATCATGTGATTGATGATGTCACACGGCCCCACTGCCTGTAAACATACCATTGTTTTCTATTGGAGTGATCATCTATTATCATTTTGCAGCTTTTTCAGTCAAAATTACAACTTTTGCTGCTTTTGGTTGCTCTAAATAATCAGGAGAAGTTAAAGATGTCAAAGTATCTTTTTTGTTTAACGAAAGAGTATAAAAACAGCTGAGACCCGAAAAATAATCTATGACTGCAGGGGGCGACAGTTCCAACTCTGCGGTTTGGTAGTAGACAGTGAAGCAGAGAAGAAAAGCTCAGTGCGCTGACATGCTCTGATGGCTGAAGTTAGCGAGCAAATCCCGGAATGTTGAAGACGCAGAAACCCTAAGGATAAAAGTCCTTTTGGGTGGGAGTTACGTCGACATCTTTAACTTTTTTTCATTATTTAGAGTAGGGACATCAAACTCCTCTTAGTTCAGGGGCCAAATCCAGACCTGTTTAAACTCAATTTTAGGTGAGGAAAAAAAGAGCATTGTCATCATCATTGTACCTTAGTTTTCAATAGAACTTCACTTAAAAAATTCTTGATTTTCATACCAATTTTTACAAGCAATTGCAAGATTTGTAATTTGCAATAAAATGACTGCATTCATGTGATATAAACAAAGGAAAAATACCTAAAAATATTGTAGAGCTTATTAAACTGGATTATTTGAGATATCTACAACTGGAGTATTTGGTAATTTACACAATAATTCATGTTTTCTCTGTCATTTTCACTTTCTTCTGCGGGCCAAATTAGATGCTCTAAACGGCCGGATTTGACCCCCCCGGGCTTCGAGTTTGACACGTAATTTAGGGAAACCAAAAGCAGCTTGTCAGTTATCATTTTAACCGAAAAAACTGCTAAATGATTTTAAAAGCTGCTAAATGATCTAAAAATCAGGCTGAAGGTTTCACTCCAATAGAAAACAATAGGATGTTTACAGGAAGTGTGGCCATGTGATATCATCAAACCTGTGATTTAAAGATGGCGGAACGCAGTCTCTAAAAGTGTAAAGTAGTCCCATTTTTCAACAAAAAGAACAGGTAGTGGTGAGCCCGCCTGTCCGTGCAGTACGTTTTGCGGGTGGAAATGCGCTCGACCCTTGGAACAAGTGGCAAGTTGTGTGTCTGTTGAAAACGTGAAAGACATCTACATGATTAGAATTATGGTAGCAGGCATGCTGCTGATTGGAGCTGGCAGCTTTTTGACCTATCGCAAAGTCCCTGTTTTGTCAGCAGCTGTTTTGGGAATGCTGCCAGTCATTTCTAAAGGATGGAGCAGGGCTCTCAACACTCAGACTGGAACGTATTCAAGGAATTGATTCCACCTTGGAGAAGTTGAATGCCCGCCTCCTCTCCGCCACCGCCACCTGGAACTTTGTTTCTGAACCAAATCTACTCAAGGTCGTCACACGTTATCTGACTGTATCAGAAATGAAGCAAAGGGAATATATTTCAACCTACTCTCCCTCCCTGCAAGCTACAGGAGAGGTGGATGAAGCTCCCACAAGAGGCTGCATGCGCGTTCTCCCGCCCTTGTCCTCCATTGTTATCTGTGATTGTCTTTCTTGGACGGGATGAAACTGAAATGTAATTTTGTTGCTCTGTAACATGTGCAATGACAAATTAAAGCTGATTCTGATTCAGATTTTTAAAAGTGAATAAAACACGTAATGCAAAATAACGTGTTTTGTTAGGCATAGATCTACAAAATACATTTCAAAGGTTTTATGCCACATTTGTAAAAACAGTGAAGGATCCCTTGACATTAAAAAAAACCACTTTTCTTTTGTATTTTTTTGCAGAACCCCCAGCTACAACTACGCCCCGAACCCAGACAAGCACTGGATCATGCGCTACACTGGCCCCATGAAGCCCGTCCACATGCAGTTCACCAACATGCTCCAGCGCCGCAGGATGCAAACGCTGCTGTCTGTGGACGACAGCGTAGAGAAGGTCTGCACAGATCCATGTTCAGGCAGAGGCAGAAACGTTACGCATTACCTCAGACAGCCTCCAACTCCTCAGAGACGTGTGCTTGTTCTGACAATGTGATGTATTCACCCACGCTACGGATAAATTGTTCAAGCTTTTATCTCCTGGAACTCGCAGAATTGATCTGAGCCATTGAGCACGAGATATGGTCAGGCTGTTACATCCATAGATATTTGGACACACCAGTGACATGTTTTTCACTATATCTGCTTTGAGTAATATTGCAAAAGATTGGAATCTTTTCAAAGCACCAAAAGTAATTTCGGCTGACAAAACAATCTTGATTCCTGGAGATCCAGAGCCCCACCACATTAGTAAAGTGGTTTATAGAAGGTTTCAGCATGTAGAAATAGTTCTCTAAAACTTCCTAATCATTCAATCATAAGTCAATCTCACAGAGAAACATGAAACTGTCACAGAAATAGTTTGACTTTTCGTGCGTGTCGCCACAAATTCCATATTTTTTTCATGCTGCATAGCACAACTTTAAACCTCATTGTGTTTCAAGCATTATATGTTATTACAACACTTGATTCTAATAATAATAATAATGCATCAATTTTATATAGAAGTTTTTTGGACACTCAAAGTGCTTTACAGAAATAACTGATTATTCTTTCACTCCACACTTAGTGGTGGTAAGCTACTATTGTAGCCACAGACTGACGGAGACAAGGCTGCCATAGTGCGCCATCTGCCCCTGCGACCACCACCAACACTCACTCACACACTACATTCATACTAGGCAATGTGGGTGAAGTGCCTTGCCCAAGGACACAATGACAGATACCACTGGGGTGACTGTCCTCCACTGTGGCACCTGGAATTCTCAGTGGTCTCCATCCAACTACGAACCAGGCCCAGACCTGCTTAGCTTCAGAGGTCTAATGACAGGCTGGTATGGCCACAAAAATTCTGGGTTTGGGTTGTGGGTAATGTGATAACTCATTAAAATGCATCGCTTTTTAATCCCTACATACACAGCATAAAATGTCATGTCATTAACTGTGTTTCCATTGCCCTTGGAAATGCACAAAATCTAAATAGTTCAATAAAAACTGGTAATGGAAACACTTGACTTCACAAAAAAACTTCAAATATCGCTCAAAGGTTTTTACACTTTCATGAGGAGGTTTTTCAGACGTTTCCATATTGGAAAATAGAGCAATAGCTCAATGGAAACACTTTGTCCTCAATTACACGTCACAGGATGTGACGTACATGGTCACCTGACCACATCTTTCCAAGAAAACATGTCGTGAACAGAAGAGGAGACCGGGACATTTCTTAGCATTAAACGTAAAAACGTATCAGTGCCACTTTAGACGTGAAACAACAAAGGAATGCAGAGGTGGAGCGTCCATTTTCCTGCTCACGGATTGAGATTTAACAAGAGTTACAAGACTCCAAAACAACCTTTACTGGAAAGACGTTCACAGCGCAATTATACTTTGGCGAAACGTTAGAAATATTGTTTTTATTTTGTGAAACTGGGCTGCTAATTATATTGTTTTAGGTAATGTTATTATACCGGTAATATAATAACTCAAAATGCTTCAAAACACAATTATTGTCAATCTGCGCTTCACTGTGTGGATTGAAAATAATTAATTGCATCATAACAATTATATGAAGGCAGAATCAGGTCAAACACCTGACCTGAAATTAATTAAGCCTGTAGTTCACCCTTAGAAGACAATACGGAGGGAATATGAGGAGGTGACGCCCACTGCAGTAAGAGACGAGCAGAGCGTCTGCTGATGTCAATGGGTTCAATTTTTCAGGCTGATAGATTATATACAAGGGATTTGCAGCAAATGTTGGAAGTAATATTGACTTATCATGGTATTTAATCTAAATAATCTTCTCTTAATAACACATTTAGAGCAGAAATACAATCTAGACTGTTAACCTGATTTAAATGTAAACACACAAATCTTTATTCATTAAGTGCTGTGAATGTTTCAACCAGGGTTGGGGTCAATTACAATTGTAATCATGTAATTAATCATTCATTACAATTATGATGTAATTACAATTGCAGTTGATAAAATCTCTTTTTGTCATAATCGTAATTGAATTGTAATTGAGTTCAGATAATTGACTTTGTAGTTGTAATTTGCATGAACGTTCTGTAAAAACTGTCATTTACAATTTAATCAAACACCAAACTGTAGAACCATGTTACAGTTCTATAGCTACAGTATATACGTAAGTTAAAAATTATGAAACAGTTTCATATCAACTTTACCTTTCAGTTGTCTTGGGGATCATTTCACCGTTTAAAAATTGAAATCGCTTCGATTCCATCAACAAAGTCATGAATACTAATATTTACATGGAAAAGGAAGCCTAACTATGTCAAATAACCAAGAGAAACAGATGAGATTATTTAAGACATGCTAACAGAAAGCTAACACAAGGGAAGGTTATGTTATATGGGGTAATTTATTAAAGGTTCAGTAATTGTAAAAATAAAAAGTTGTAATTGCAAAAATTGCTGGTCAATGTAATCATTTTCATTGAACATAGATGCTTGAAAACGTAATTGTAATTTTAAAATGTAATTAGTCCAAACCCTGGTTATTTCATCTAAATAATCTTCTTAATAGCAAATTTAGAGCATAAATGAAATACTAGACTGTTAACCTGATTTAAATGTACTTTATGAAACTGCAATTTATGAAATGACGTTATTTATGAAGCTGACTGTAACTTTCCAAATCCAACACAGGTGTACAACATGTTGGTGGAGACGGGAGAACTGGACAACACCTTCATCATCTACACGTCGGACCACGGCTACCACATTGGTCAGTTCGGCCTGGTGAAGGGCAAATCCATGCCTTACGAGTTCGATATCCGCGTTCCCTTCTTCGTACGAGGCCCTAACGTGGAGCAAGGCGCCATGTGAGTGACTCACCGCTGTATGCCAATCACTACAGAGCAGCCTCTGAGATCCTGAGACTTTTCTCAGCAGTGGGTGGACGGACGCCAACGTTGCATAACGTCCGATTAAAGCGCAGTGTGATAAATTTTGTTTTTTTTTTCTTCCTGTTGTGCTGCTGCAGTAACACTCACATCGTGCTGAATATTGACCTGGCGCCCACGCTGCTGGATATGGCTGGTGTTGATATTCCTGCAGAAATGGACGGGAAGTCTATTCTGAAGCTGCTGGACACTGAGAAACCAGTGAATCGGTGAGAAACGCTCTGCATTCAACAAACGCATGCATGACATTTACAGAGACAAAGACGAAAAGCTCTGTGTCGATAAAAGCAATCGGTCAAACCTTTCATTGTTAAACTCTGTCTTTAGCTTTCTATGAATGACTGAAAATGATATAAAGACATTAGACATGTCACGTCATGAGAAATACATCTAATTATGGTCAAATGTTCTGCAGGTTCCAGTTGAACAGAAAAGGGAAAACCTGGAGAGACTCGTTCCTCGTAGAGCGAGGGTAGGTTTTTATTGAGTGACCTTTAGCGGCGTGTGTTTCCTGGCAGCATCAAAGCTCTTTGTCTTTCACTTCTCGAGAAAAACAATCATGTTTCCCCTGTGTTTTCAGGAAGCCTCCGCACAGTCGATCTGATGGGAAGGAAGTGGCACAGGAGGAGAACTTCCTCCCAAAATACCAGCGTGTCAAGGACCTGTGCCAAAAAGCTGAGTACCAGACCTCCTGCCAGCAGCCAGGACAGGTACGGGTCCTCCACCTGCAGGGAAACGGATTAATAAAGTCTCAGGAGAGTGAAATACTGGGCCAGAATTAGCATTTTACTTTTTAATCCAATCTCATATTAAGTCCCTCTTCTCTCAGGATTCTTGTTAAAAAATGTTCTCTCTGCAACCATCTAAGGCAGGGGTTCTCAACCTTGGAGTCAGGAACAATTTGAGCCCATTTTTGCCTATTTTTACCCCGTTTCTGCAACTCCACCAAATTTTCCATATTTTTACCTATTTTCATCACTTTTTCTTCCCATATTTTTGCTCCTTTTAATGCGTTTTTACCACATTACTCCCATTTCAACCACTTCTCCATCAAATTTCAATGCCTTTTCTACACATTCTTTCCACTTTCAAGACATTTTCTGCACTTATAAACCCTTTTCATCACTTTCCCACCTAATTGTCACTTTTAACCTCTTTTCACCATATTTCATGCTTATTTTTGCCAATTTAACCAAATTCATGATTTGTCATGCCCATTATATGTCAGTTTAAACTAACAAGTGATATTACCCCCTTCCCCCCATTTCTGCCACTTTTAAGCCAATATGTAGATGTTGAACCTTTTTACCACTTTTTCTGTCTGTTTTTGCCACTCTAGTTTACAACTTTTAACCAATTTCTGTGGTTTTTAAAATACCATTTCACCACCTTTTCCACAATTTTTGGTCACTTTTAACCCATTTTATTTTCGATTAAAACAAGGATTTACATCTTTAAGATGACTATATACTATGGCACAAATAATAATAAACGTTCCTGGATAACAGTGGATATTATTCAGATGAATAAATAAATGTGGTTATCACAGATTCATAGAACAATGGACCATCATTTTACTGACTTTATGGATGGACCCCGAAAATCTCTCCCCTTTATTCCCCCTTATAGATGATCCTGTCTCCACATGACTGTTCTTCAATGTTCATGTCTGTGTTCAACCACCTTCAGGTCCAGTGGGGGTCCCCGCTCTCTGGAACATTTATTTTTGGGGGTTGGAAAGGTTGAGAACCACTGCTCTAAGGCACATTTGTCAAACTCATGGCCCAGGGTCCAAATCTGGCACTTTGTAGCATCCAATTCAGCCAATTTCAACAAAGTAAAAATTATGGAGAAAACATGAATCATTGTGTAAATGAAACTCATTATATTATTATATTGCATGATTGCAGTTTTTTTTAGTGTTTTTTTAAAAAAAAACAAAAAAAAAAAACCTCCAAATTCATACAAATCCTTCAGTTTTCCTTAAATTATTAAATTAAATAAATAATTTAAAAAAATCTAGGAAATTTAAAGTGAAGATCCTGTTGGGACTAATATTTATCAGTTATTGTGAGAATATTCTAGGTTTCTTACATATTTTGTATATTATATATACGTAGAAGTGCAAACTAGGGCACATTAATGTTGAAATTACTTGTTTTTTCACATAAAATGTGTGGGTCACTTGAGATCAAACTTATTTTGGCGTAATTGACAACCCTGCTCTAAGGCTTGTTTAAAGTCCATGTTAGACTCCTGAAATATTTCACCTTTCAAAGAATATCTGGTATTTTATTGAGCTGAAACAAGGAGAAATGTTTGCACAAACTTTTCAGGAAAGGGTGAGAAATGTACAGGAAGAAGTTGCTCATATTTCCATGTGCTTGTGTTTTATTTTGTATATTTCTTTAGAAGTGGCAGTGTGTGGAGGAGCCAACAGGCCGACTGAGGCTGTATAAGTGTAAAGGCATGGCCGGGCTCTTGGCCGCCCCCCGTATGCAGGCCCTGATGTCCAGCGGCCCCGCTCACATGTCGCTCGCTTCCAACTCAGACGAGTGTCACTGTGAGGACGATGGGTTCAAAACGTTCCTACTGAAGAAAAAGAGGCTGCTAAAGAGTGAGTCTGTCCTTCCACTGTCACATAATGTTAGTGTAAATGTTATTATAGAGTTTGTATAGATAGACTTTTGTCCTTGTGGTGGTACAAAGCCCCGCCTCTCAGGGCCAGTAGTAACCAGGCTGTGTGTCATTACTGCCATCAAGTGGTGTACTCTAGTAAATTAGCTTTATATTGATGGGAGTTCAAGTATCCAGTATCAAAACTGACTTTATAGTGGATAAACATACATACAGTACAGTTTCCAGACAACTCTGAAATCTGCAGTTCTGAGGCCAAAATTTCCGAGACGTCGAATTATCTCCAAAAATGGCCGATCAGGATTTTTACTATAAAGACAATAATTAATGTTTGTATGATTCAATCAATCATTATTCAGAATAGTTTGTTGTTGTTTTTTTATTGGGCCAAAAAGGTGATATTATTTTGCAAATTTCTGCAACAAGGCATTGAAAGTGATTCACATTAGGCCTTAAAACATGACACGTTTTTTAAAATAAGAGCACTCAGAGAGAGCAAACCTCCACCAAGCTTCAAACCTCATCTTTTGTCAGTTATTGAATTCAATGATCCTGGTCATGGTGTCATGATCGTTCACTCTTAAAGGCTTGGAGGACATTTACAGTATATCTCCATTAATAATCGTACAGTAGGTCACAATTTATTTATTTATTTTATTTAAATCGTGATTAAATGCACAATCCAGATCTGATTCAGATGAAACGCTACATAAATGAGTCAAATTTCTTAAAGCTCAGTTAATTATGAACCCAGATATGAATTGTTGAAATTTTACCAATGATGATCCGGAGTCTTCCATGGCCTAAGGTCTATCTTTGGTTAAAGGTTTGTCAAAATATACATACATGCATCGTACAATATTATAGCCAACATAGCGTTTAATAATCAGGAAAGTAGGGGAGTGTGCAATGTAATATTCTCATAATCCTGTACAATAATCTGGCAATGTGCAATGTAATGAGGTAGAACTATTCACTTTAGCAATTTAGCACTACAGCACTTTAATTAGCACTCTAACACTTTACAATAAACAATGTATAACTGTCATGATGCCCAAATTTTTTTGAATCTCTGCAGTATTTATCACTGTTCACGGTTATCGTATGCTTTTTATTACGTTCTGTGTGTTTTATTCCATAACTAATGTTTGTTTTATGCTAACACCAACATGCTAATGGGACAGAGGGTGGACATTACCCCCCCCTGGCTACAATCCTTTTATTTACATGAAAATGTTATTTCATACTGTACATAATATCCCATTTTTAAAAAGATAAATAAATCTGAAATCCGTTGAGTAATTTTTCTTTTTTTTTTTTTTTTGCAACTTTCTTTTAATTTGTTTTTGAACAATCATGAAATAGAAGGGCAGACAAAATAAATAAATTCAAATGAAACGAATACAATAAAAAATAAAATTGCAGGTAAAAATGGTTACAAATCACACAAGGTCACAAGTGTCTTTTTCAACATGTCTCCTCTCAGTTCATTTCCCTGATGTGATTTTGATGTAATCCTGCTAACAACGTCAAACAAATAAATGAATAAATAAATAAATGGCGGTGAGAATATGGCCTACAGTATGTAATGGAGGTAATAACATAGCTTTAGCATTGAAAATGCTTTTAATCACTGACTGTATGGTTCTGTATGCATGACGCTATTGTTGTCACCACATTTAATGCAGTAGTTCCCAACCTTTTTTGGATCGTGACCCCATTTTGATATCAAGAATTTCTGGCGACCCCAAAGATAATTTTTTTCTAGAACTAGTTTTTGGTCATGTTTGAGCTCAGATATTTTTTACTGCATTTTAGATTTATATTTCACTAAATTATTGTATAGAAATACAGTTGTTTAAGGTTGTGTGTTTTAATTTAAAAAAAGAATAATATTTAAAAAAAATCTAAAATATATTATAATTTTACAGAAATTTTAGGCGACTCCACATGGGGTCCCGACCCCATGGTTGAAAAACACTGATTTAATGGCTCCGGAATATATTTATTTTTATGGTTTTGATCATTTCCGGTCAACTTCCCCCTTGGGTGGGAACAAGACTGACAATTTGTCAATTTTTCACTGTCTCTCTCTCTCTCTCAAGTACACCTAGGGGTACACGTACCCCCATTTGAGAAACACTGTTCTCGACAAATTTTTCTCAGGGACTGTGTACATTAATATCCATACAGAAAATGTACCAGATTTAGCCAGAAGGCTATTTTTCATCTGTAGTCCCTGGTCAGAATGTTCAAATGTCACCCTAAAACAGAACAAATGAAAGGAAATGTACAGTGAAAAATGTAACTACATAATAATAACATATCACACTTCCGTTTACATATTTAAACAAACCTGTGTTTTTGGAGCTGTCTTGAACGCAGCATATGTTTCTAGGTTATACAGTGTCCCTAATCAAATAATGAAGTTCATTCTTAGCCTCAGGGTCCAAATACAGCCCTAGACTAAAGTCACATTCATGTGTTCTTTCTTCCACAGAGACAAAATCCAGTAAGGACGTGTCCAGGAAGCGCTGGGCCCGCTCCATCTCATTTGAAGTAGACGGAGACCTGTACGCGGTGGACCTGGAGGAGGGTTACCAGCCAATGGGAATGAAGAACAGCAGCTGGACCGGAGACCCTGGGACGGGAGGATGGAATGAAGAAGAAGAAGTTGAGGAGTTCAGTGGGATGGGGGTCACCACCAGACCCAGCACCAGCAACACACTCACACACCCTGCTGGACTCAAAGTCACCTACAGGTGTGTGTGTGTGTGTGTGTGTGTGTGTGTGTGTGTGTGCGTGTGCGTGTGCGTGTGCGTGTGCGTGTGTGTGTGTGTGTGTGTGTGTGTGTGTGTGTGTGTGTGTGTGTGTGTGTGTGTGTGTGTGTGTGTGTGTGTGTGTGTGTGTGTGTGTGTGTGTGTGTGTGCGCGTGCGCTGATTTCTAGTGCAGGGGTTCTCAACCGTGGGGTCATGAGACACTGGGTGTGGGTCTCCAGATGCATTCAAGAAACTAAGAATTTTTTTTCTTTTTCTGCATCTACACCAAACTTGCCATATTTTAACCGATTTTTATCACTTTTTCTTGCCATATTTTTGCTCCTTTTAATAAATGTTTGCAACATTACTCCCATTTCTGCCACTACTTCATCAGATTTCAATTACTCTTCTGCTCATTTCTTCCACTTTCGGCACTTATAAACCCTTTCCACCACTTTCCCCCCTAATGTTGCACATGTTGACCCATTATTATCACTTTTAAACTCTTTTCATCATATTTCATGCTTATTTTAGCCAATTTAACCACAATCACGATTTCTCATGTCCATAATTTGCCAGTTTAAACAATTGTTCCTACTTTATAAATTATATTACCCCACCCACCATCGTTTTTGGACACTCTAATATGCAACTTTTAACCATTTTTTGTGGTTTTTAAAACCCCATTTCACCACATTTTCAGGAGTATTTACTAAAAGTGTGAATTAGGTTACTAATATAAGGAACAATAATCACTCGTTAAATAGTTACAGAAACAAAAATGTGTTAAGGTGGGAGGAGCCTCCACCAAGGCTTCCTATTGGCTCCCCAGTCCATAATGATACATGACAACCAATGAAAACTCAGGATTTTGTTCCTGTCTCAACTGCTTCATTTGCACTAGTTAAGTAGTGACCGTGTTTGCTCAGGAAATGCAACATGTTAATAAGTAATAGGGACAGTGATTACTGGTTAACTAGTTTGGGTCTATTGTGAACCTCCATGTCAACTAGTTTCTCACTTTACGTGTTAACATGTGCATGCATTTTATTTTTCTGTCTTGTGAACTAGTTGTAGCCAGAAACATTAACAAATTAACTAGTAACACACACATTTTACTCATCAGTGAGTTATTGGAACAAAATTAATTCAACTAGTGTTAGTTAAGCAGTGACATGATGTGTGACTATTATACATCTCAGCTAGTAAAAGTGTATTGCAGGACTATTTAACTAGTGATACACAATGTTTTCCACTTGTTAGCTTGTGAGAAAAATGATCTGTGCTGCTAGTTAACTGATGAGTTTTTGACATGTGATACCAGAGATCCATAATAAATAAAGTACCCACTCTTCTTTTCTCCATATAATGATAGTGGTATAATAATAAAAGTGTTTTTAACTTTTGGGTCATGACCCCATGTGGGGTTGCCAGGAATTCACTTGAAATGTCTAGTAATTGATTGAAAACAGCATCAAATAACTCTATTTTATACTTTCACTTTCTGAAATATAAAGTATGAAAGTATCTGAGATGGCGAATCTCATCACTATAGCACTACTCGTAATTTAAAACACTATATCACAAACATGATCAAAAAGTAATTTTATTTTATTTTCTTTGTGTTCTTTAGATGCTCCATCCTGATGAATGACACGGTTAAATGTGATGGAGGCCTTTATAAATCCCTCCAAGCATGGAAGGACCACAAGCTCCACATCGAGCATGAGGTATGCTAATAAAATGAGCTAATGTCATGTGGTGTATTAACAGCATGTAATGAGTTGTGTTACTGTTTTAGATTGAAACGTTGCAGACGAAAATCAAGAACCTCCGTGAAGTCAAAGGTCACCTGAAAAGAGTGCGGCCGAATGAGTGCCACTGTCCTGGGTTAGTTTTTCTCTTTCGTAAAGTTTGACTGACCAACTGTTAGACGGAACACCAACAATGTTCTCTTTGACATTTGCAGGAATCTACCTGAGAATAAAAACATGTTCCGGCTCAAAATGGGACGTACGCACTCTTTCAGGTAAATCTGAGTGAGCATGAATGCGTGAACACGTGAATGCGTGAACACGTGAATGCGTGAACGCGTGAACGCGTGAATGCATGTTGTCACATGTTGCTGAGTGTTCAGTGACTTGTGTTTGTAGCAAAATGGCGTCCAAGCAGAAAGCCCAGTGGCTTCAGAAGGAGCAGAAACGCAGGAAGAAGATCCGTAAGTTCCTGAAGAGGCTCCAGAACAACGACACATGCAGCATGCCTGGTCTCACCTGCTTCACCCACGACAACCACCACTGGCAGACCGCCCCCTTCTGGACAAGTAAGGAATAACACGCCTAGCACTAGCTATTATTAGCATTTATGATGGAACGGCATTGAGCCTTCATATGTATCTTTGCAAATCGGCTCCAATTTTCTGTGATCACAGAAAACACATTGAAAAAATAATAATATCTTTATTTTTATACACTTTTCAAAAAGCTCAAAGATACTTTAAAATGAAAGTAAAGAAAATAGTTCATGTAATAATGAAAATTTTACTGCTAAAAGTAATTTTATCATGAAAAGGAAATCTGAAGGGATTAATTTTGAGTCCAGAGTGGTACAGTTTGAAATGTCTTGAGGGGGTGAATTACGGAGGGAGAAACAAACTGAATTGTCCTCCAAAATCAGAATATGCAATATTTTTAAATGGTAAATGGACATGATTTATATAGCGCTTTATCCCCACACTGAAGTCATCTCAAAGTACTTTACAATATCAACTCTTTCACCCATTCACACACCAATGGGACTGAGCTGCCATGCAAGGCGCTAGTCAACCACTGAGAGCAACTTAGGGTTCAGAGTCTTGCCCAAGGACACTTCAACGCATAGACAGGTATAGGCTGGGATCAAACCCCCAACCTCTCGATCGAAAGACAACCCCTCTACCACCTGATCAGTCAGGATCACTTTAGTCAAATAGCTTTATTGAGCATGCATTTTAGATTTGGTAAGGCTCTGTTCTTTCCAGCAGCTGCGTGGAAAGCCCAAAGTGAAGGGAGCTCCCATTCACTTCTCCATGAGCTACATGGAGAGGCATAAGCAGAGCGAGCGGTCAGCCAGACCCCCTGGAACAGCACAGATGTTTAGATGGCAACAAAAGATAGTGTTTAATTAGACAGAAGAGGACGAGCTGGGGTGGGGGTGGGTTGCGAGGCGTTAGCAGATGAAGCGTGTGGAAGTAGGCGTGTTGCTGTGTTTTTAATGCAGCGCTGAGACAAACTCTAACCAATGGAAAGCGTAGAACATGATCAGCTGGATGATTTACTGATTAGGGGATGGATGCTGTCAGTTGGTAACTGCTACTGACAGATGAAGGGGCGGGGCTAGCTTGACTTCTTCTGTGCCTGCCTGAACTAATGCGATGCTCAATTTCTCTTGCAAAATATGACGCAATATGATTGCGTTTACCTCCTGATATGTAAATGGCTATGTGACACACATAGATCGGGATAGTATCACACATTTACACACAAAACAGATGGTGTAATGCGTAGCTGGTAGCAAGTTTAGCAAACGGACAGACGTCAAATCTCGTACAAAATCTTGCATGATTTCAGTAGGATCATTTAGTGTAAATACAGCAGTGAAGTACGACTTTAATAACACTTGTTAACTCAATTCCCCGTATTTAGCATGTTTGGCACAATTTTGATATTTGATTAGAAAAGATTCAAAGAAGTGTTTATTGTCATGTGCACAGTAAAGAAACATGTTTCCCTGTACAATGAAATTTCTATTTTTCTCACTACACTGGATGCCACAAAAAAACAAGAACAGACAAAGAAAACATATAGTATAGCAACAATAATTATAAATATTTAAAAAGTAATAAAGATAAATATAAATATGTACAAGGTAGAAAAGTAAAAGTAAAATATAAATATAAATTGTGCATTGTGCATAGTGAAATATATCCAGTCCTACTGGCTGATGAGGAGTCTGATAGCAGAGGGGAAGATGGAGTTCCTCAGTCTGGTGGTCCTGCATTTCACACTTCTGTACCTCCGTCCAGAGGGTAGAAGTGTGAACAGACTGTGTTGGGGGTGTATGGGGTCTTCAATGATGGAGCCAGCTCTGCTGTGAACTCTGTAGATGCTCTGCAGAGAGGGGGTGGCGTCCTGGTGATCTTAGATGCTGTCTTCACCACTCTCTGCAGGCGTTTGCGGTCCATGGCCGTGGTGTTGCCGTACCACACGGTGGTACAGCTGGTGAGGATGGACTCAATGATGCAGATATACAATTTGGTGAGGACTTTTGGTGGCATGTCAAAATTCCTCAGCCTCCTCAGGAAATACAGCCGCTGTTGAGCCTTGTTCACCAGCTCTGTGGTGTTGAGGGACCAGGTGAAGTCCTCACTGATGTGGACCTCCAGGTATTTTATACTGCTCACCCTCTCCACTTCCTGTTTACGGATAGACAGTGGCTGATGAGAGCGCCTCTCCTTCCTCATGTCCACTATCATCTCCTTGGTCTTGTCCGTGTTGAGGGTGAGGTTGTTCTCCTCTGGCCGCTTCGTCTCCACCAGTGATACATCCTATCACTACGGTGTCGTCTGCAAACTTCATGATGGTGTTGTCCTTGTGGGAGGCGTCACAGTCGTGAGTGAACAGGGTGTAGAGGACGGGGCTGAGGACACCGCCCTGTGGGGTGCCAACATTAGTGCGGATGCTGGCTGAGGTTGTGTTCCTAATCCTGACAGACTGAGGCCTGTCAGTCAAAAAGTCCAGCAGCCAATCACAGAGGGTGGAGTGAAGTCCGAGGGAAAAGAGTTTTTGGGTGAGCATGTGGGGAATGACCGGTTGAAGGCTGAGCTGTAGTCGATTAAGAGCATCCTGATGTAGGAGTCTATATTCTCCAGGTGAGAGAAGGAAGTGTGGAAGGCAGTGGTGATGGCGTCCGAGGTGGACCTGTTGGGACGGTATGCATACTGTATACCGATCAAAAGGAAATAAAAGTTTTGAACCAAAAAATCTGAGCCTCTAAGTATGCTTGTTATTTTTTCTTATACAAATATATAGACATTCCTAATCTGTGATGGTCTGCATCCATGACATTTCTGTGACTATTCAGAGAAAGCTCCATATCTCACTGTTATATATACACATATATATATATGTTTATGGGGTAAAACTATAAAACAAAATAATAAAGATTAAACACTGCATTAGAACTGAAGAACAAACATGGTTGCATTTCATCAGCTTTGCTAAAGTTATGAATGGTTTCACTGCAGAGGAAATACATTTAGTCATGTCTATAAACAAAGCTGTTTATTGAAGAATAAAGTGTTTCTGTGTAAAAGTTGTCGCCCCAACAGGTTTAATGTGTGTAGGTAACACCTGTCAGCATCAAACAACTGCAGCACCACCACACACTGTTTGTGTATTTACCAGCAGTGTGTGGAGTGGGTTATCAATAGCTCTGTCCAAACATCCATCTGCCATGGCTGAGCAGACCACACATCATTTTATAACCCGTGGATTTGACCCCACAAATGGTCACAAGCAGTCGTTCTATTTTAACTCCTACATTTGCTACACAGAATGGCTCAGAGAGCATTATTTGAACCTTCCCAGTGTTCATTCCCACTTTAAAGATTGTTTACTTCCTGTCAGAGCTGACTCTGATTATTAGGACCAGGGATTGGAAACTTTCATCACTAAAAGGGCCACAAAAATGTCATTATATCTGATCCGAGGGCCACAATATTAATATTCATGTCAGCATTTAAAGTAATAACCAGTATGAGCATTAATACATGAAACAGCAAAAGGTTTTTTTTTGTCATATTTGTTTGTGTATATTTTTTATTCATTTTGTATGTTTTCTAGTGTATTTTATTGTTTTGTGTATTTTTGCTGTTATTTTGTGTATTTTGCTGCTGATCAGTGATTTGTGTGTTTTTGCTGTTATGTTATGTTATGTATTCTTTGTGTTTTATGTAATTTTTTGTTATTTTCTTGTCTTTTTGCTGTTATTTTGTGTATTTTTGCTGTTGTTTTTGTGTGTTTTGGATTCATTTTATTAGTATTTCTGTTATTGTGGTGTAATAATATAATTTTATATAATTTTGTGTGTATTTGGAGTAAGTTTGTGCATTTTTTCTGTATAGTTTTGTCTAATTTTCTGTAATTTTCTTGTATTTTTCTGTCATTTTCTTGTATTTCTTTCTTATTTTATTTTCATTTTGTTTCTTTATTTTCTGGGCCAAACATAATTAGGCCGAGGGCTGCATGTGGCCCATGTTTGCAGCCACAGCGTCACATAAACTCTGTTGTTTTAGAGCGACGCTGATCTTACTCCTAACTCAGTCCTGCAGCTTTTACATTCACTCGATTATAAAGAGAAACTCATTACCAGGATTTCTGTGGAGCTGTATGACCACACCTTAATCAAATTCAGGTGTGTTGAAGCAGAGAGACGTCCAAATCAAGCAGGACTGTGGCCCTCCAGGACCAGGTTAAATAAGGTTCAGATATTCCAATATTAAAACATAAACTCTGTCTTTGGTTTTTGAGGATTGAAAGTTAGTGAAACATGTCGGCCCTGACCCAGTTTGGTGGAGTCCACTATTGCGCTGATGGGCAATAACTGATCACTGAATGGAAAAAGTGACACGACGCCCTCTGTGCACTGAAGTGACATTTTGTGTCAGTTGTACGGTTCAGCGAGGTAACGTCTGACTGTTTATTTCCTCTGCAGTGAAGTTGATAACAACATTTTGAGAGCGACTGAGAGAAAGTGTTTTTCTTCTTCTTGTCTCGTTTCTGTTCCTGACCAACCCCGACCTACGGTAATGCCTCAGTGGGACCATTCTGTGCATGCACCAGTGCCAATAACAACACATACTGGTGCCTCAGGACCATCAACGACACGCACAACTTCCTCTTCTGTGAGTTTGCTACGGGCTTCCTGGAGTATTTTGATCTCAACACCGACCCATACCAGGTATGAACTTACACAGACACACAGCTTTTCTTTACCGTAACACTACGATTAATGTTAAAGCTGCAGTGTGTAAGTTTGCTAACCTTTGATCATATTGTAATTTAAAGTGTTCTGAGAGGACTCTGGACCTCTGCTCCTTGTCTGGACTCTGTATTTGAGCTTTAGAAAACAAAAAGCGAGACGTGACTTTTCAGCAAATCAGAGATATTTTTACAAGCAGAGTGCTCCATGAGCCATTTTCAGCGCTCGGCTAAAATTGATGCACGTCCTGTTGGTAGTAAAAGTGGACGTCCGTGACCGCGTGCAGTTTTTGCCACATACTGGTGACAGAGTGAGAACAGACAGAATAAATCATGTGTAAACCATGGACAAGCATATTCATTTCCTGTATTTTAATGTTTTGTATTGTCACGGCAAATTTTCGGTTGACCTCATTTGGAGACATGATTTATTGCTCTGGTTGAATGATGGAGTCCAGGTGAGGCATTGATGATTTTATAAAAAAGATTTATTATAAAATTAAAGAAAAAAGGAGTAAAAAAGAAGCTTCCATCCTGAAAGAATGAAAGGCAAAAGGCTCGTGGCAGAGCAAAAAGGCAAGACCCACTCTAACTAACAGTTTCACAGCTTTAGCTTTTATACAGATAACAGAAAAAGTTCCACCCCGAGGTGAGGAGAAGGAGGGAGTCAGATGCCCAACAGTGGAAACATTTGAGGATGATGAAGACGTGTATATTATGAGGAAGATTGGGCGCCACTCTTATCTATCCTTGATAGTGTGTGTGTGTGTGCATATCTGCACGTGAGTTTGAGTTTTGGCCTTCAGCAGAGACTCTGTGTTGCACTGAGTACAATACAATCTGTACTGTTTAATCTAACATGATTCAGCTGTTCAAAAGTGCAAAGAGTAATGGAGTCATCATGTATTAAAACATGACAAATTGTACACATGAACATACATTTGACCATATTATGATGAATATAAAAATTGCCATAACAGTATAATTTTGTATTTTTAATGTTTTTCATATTTTTCTATTATTTTTTTGTATTTTGCTGTATTATGTATTTTCCTGACATTTTGTGGACGCATTTTTGCTGTTTTGTGTATTTCTGTTGCTGTTTTGCGTATTTTTCTTGTTTTTGTGTTTTTGTTATTTTATGTATTTTTGCTGTTGTGTGTATTTCTGCTGTTTTTGTGTATTTTTGCTGTTGTTTTGTGTGTTTTTGGATTCATTTTGTTAGTATTTCTGTCATTGTATTGAATCTTAATGTTTTTTGTAATTGTGTGTGTATTTGGAGTAAGTTTGTGTATTTTTGTTATTTTGTGTATTTTTGTTGTTGTTTTGTGTATTTTTGCTGTTTTTTGTATTTTTACTGTTGGTTTTTGTGTTTTTGGATTCATTTTGTTAGTATTTCTGTCACTTTGTTGTATCTTATTGTGTTTTTGTAATTGTGTGTGTATATGAAGTAAGTTTGTGTATTTTTGCTGTTCTTTTGTATACATTGCTGTTGTTTTGTGTCCTTTTGTGCCTTTACTTTTTGTGCCAAACCAAATTAGATCAAGGGCTGCATGTGGCCCATGTTTTCAACCCCAGCCTTACACAAACTCTGTCGTTTTACAGCAGGGCTGATCTAACTTCAGCAGCCGCTGCAAATTGAGGACAGTAAATAAAGAGTGATACTTGCATTCATGTCAGAGTCTCTTAAACAGCAGAATTATCTCCAATAACACAAGATAAAGTCCCTACATTTATCACTAGTTGCTATTGAGAAATAAAGTATCTAAGAGCTCCACAGTTGTGCCGGTGAATTCCAAACAGCAAGGGGAGGGGGGAGTGTGGTTTATTCCATTCCAGTCTCACCATTTTACATACTGCAGCTTTAAAGCTGCTGGAGATGATGTTTTTTTTTTCTTTTTTGTCAGATAAGGAAATAATGTAGGCCTCATAGATCAATAAATCCAAGATCATTTGATGAAGTGTAAAAGGCTGAAATTGCTTGTTAATGATTTGTTTTGATCTCCACTGTAAACACTATCATTGATTCCCTCATTATTTTCTTCCACGGAGCGTTTTATTGAGCTCTTTTAATTCCAGTTTTCAAATGTTCATATAGCACATTTTTGTTTTGCTCCACCTCAGATGTGAAGATGTCGATTTTCGTCTCGGAAAAATTTCTTTTCTTGCCAATGCTTGTTTGACCTCAGTGGGCGGGGCCTCTGAAAGCAGGAATATTTAAGGGCGTACACAGGGATTGGTTGGATACAAATGTTTCATATAAATACACGTTGGTCCTATCGCACGACCAAACGTGTGCTCAATTCTGTACCCGTTTTTATGCAAGGTTGATAAATGAGGGCCTATGTCGGTGTTTTTCAACCTTGGAGTCGGGACCCCATATGGGGTCGCCTGAACTGTCTAATTATTGATTAAAAAAAATAAATAATTTAATTAGTGAAAAATATCTTGTTATTTTTTTTCAAATTAAAATAACACAATCTTAAACAACTGTGTGTATTAAATGATTCAGTTTAGTGATTAGAAATACATTTTTTAATTGTTTTTATTATTATTTTTTAAATAAAAACACAATCTTAAACAATTGTCAAATATAAATCTAGTTATTACTAATAATAATAATAACTACAAAAGCACTCAGAGAGCACAGAGCTCCGCCAAGCAGCTCAAGCTCAGCCAACACGCTCCGGACATGGTAACATGGTAAATTCACTACATGTCAACATTGAGCTGTTACTCTGAGAGAACTTATGACATCATTACAAGTTCCACAGTGTGGATGGGATAATGTTTGGGATATACAGTATATATATATATATCTATATTTTCCTTTGGGAGCCAGAACATCACCAAAATTTAATCACCTGTTCCTTGTCCCATTTATCAATTTTCCTGAAAATTTCATCCAAATCCTTTCATAACTTTTCAAGTTATCTTGCTAATAGAATGACAGATTGACAGATGGTAAAACATAACCTTAACGCTCTTCGCTTCGCTCTTGGCGGAGCTAATAATAACAATAAAATGTAGTTGCCAGGAAATTCTTGATATCAAAATGGGGTCATGATCAAAAGAGGTTTGGGAACCACTGGTGTTAATTTCATCTGATATAATATTATCAGCTCTAGTAACTTTTAACTGTTTCCGGAGATTTAATCAAAAGTGATCTAACTAACGTATGTCGCTGTGTTCTTCCCTCAGCTGATAAACGGTGTCAGCACCCTCGACCGAAACACTCTGAACGCGTTGCATCAGCAGCTCATGGAGCTTCGAAGCTGTAAGGGACACAAGCAGTGCAACCCAGAGAAGGGTGAGTAGAGTCACACGATGATTCTACACCATGTCTCTTTTAGTTTCAGTTTCAGAATTTAACGCCACGTCCGCTTCCTTTCAGGAGGAAAGGAGAGAAACTACTTCAGTGAATACAGGTATGTGTTCAGCTCACAAACACAAGCAGTTACAGTAAACTCTGAGAGACTGTCTTTGTGTTCCTGCTGATTCTGAGTCATGTGGATTTCATGGAAGATAGACGATGTTGAAAAGAGTGACAGCGGGGTTCTCGCTTGTGTTGTTGAGCGTAGGGGTCCCCTACGGTGTGATGTCGCCCCCCTATGGCTTTTCTGTTGTTTTTGAATGGTTGTCAGAAGTATGTTGGTTATGTGTTTGTATGTTTGTGTACACTATAACTTGAAAAGTTGTGAACGGATTTTGATGAAATTTTCAATCAATTTTGGTGATGTTCTGGCTACCAAAAGAATATAAATATATATATTTCCCCTGTTGTTTTTGATATGATGTCAAAAACAACAGAAATGCCCCCTACGCTGGTCGAAACACACCGTAGTTGGCTTTTCTGTTGTTTTTTCCTTTTTCAATCGGTACCGTCATAATAATTGTTGCACACTTGGACATACAGTATAAGCGACCTCCAGACGTGCACAGGTTCACTAAACTCTCTTTACTCTGAATAATTGAGAAACACATACGTCAGCCACACCGTGTATTAAATACAGGCAACTTTCTCGGATGCTCCGGCCTTCACCTGAGGACCCCTGCAGCTACTTAGCTGCCCCTGATGCTGCCTGTCTGCATCCTCCGCTTGGTAACCCATAGTTACCGTCCAATATGAACTGGACGTAGCGTGTAGCAACACAAGAAGCTGCTCATCATGTTTATAACTCGCAAAAACTCATTCTCCATGCGCGCACACGGACGTGAATAGTGTCTGGTGGAAACGGGTTTGGTCTTAAAGAGACATCGGCTTCATTCGTGTCAGATGGTTTCGGGTCGTCTTCTTTTTTCAGCTCGATTAAAGCTCTCTGTTTACTGTGTGCATCCTCTGCTTTGTAACCCATAATCACCATCTAAAATAAACAGTGTGCTTCATAATGTAAACAAAAGCAATCAACTATATAAAGGAAATTCATCAGTTATTAATTTAACAAAAAACATTTGGCTTTAAAGTAAGGCTGTAACAAGTTTTACTTCACAAAATGTGGCCCTCAGAGGGTTATAAATTTCAAAATTTTCCAAGAGGGGGATGCCCCTGCACCCCCCTACAACACTTGTGTGCCATGCGAACCTATGAAACATTTCTGGTGAGAACCCTGGACGTTCTCTACCACTGTAACCAAGATCCTTATTGTACGGAGAAAACAACAAATGCTAGTGTGCTTTTCAGCTGCTGCTGTTCTGTTCCCCTGTATGAAGAAGCCTAATTGCTTGTCTCTGCTTTGTGTGTGAATGTGTGTGCGCTCATGCATGTATGTGTGTGCGCGTGTGTGTATGTGTTCATCCTTGTATGTCTGTGTGTGTGTGTGTGTCTTCATGCACGTGCATTGCCCTGCGTGCTGTGCATGCCTCAGGCCAGTTCATCGTCGAAAGAGGCCAAAAGTGAAGAAGCCGTCCTCCAAGTCGCTGTGAGTTTATCATGAGCATCTGTTCCTCTGTTCCTCTCTGTGTGCTCCTGGTCCTCTGTTCCATCCAAATGTTGCTTCACCCAGCAGCATGCTCTCCTGTTTATAACTGTAGCGATGCTAACAAGCTGCACATACATCGCAAACTGCAACAATCTGTTTTGTCATCCAGTCTTTTCTATTTAAAGCTGCTGGAGATAAACATTTTTAATCTGATAAAGTCACAGTGTAGACCTCATAAATCAATAAATCAAAGATCATTTGCTCCAAAAAGGATGTGAAAGGTTGAAATTTGTGAATCCGTTTGTTGACATTGTTGGAAAAGTTTGGTGCATTGCATTGTGGGAAGTGTTTTTACTTCATTCTTACTGAGATTTCTTGTGTTTGTTCTTAAAAACTCTCTCAGAGTGACTTCCCAACACATTTCTAGTGTTTTCACTGGAAGTTGTGAGAAAACTAACCTCGCCAAGCCAATCACTGTTCTTATCGTCTGGACAAGAAACAACAGAAATCACAGGAAAACCCACCCAAACTCCTTGTCCCCTGTTCCTTTCCCCTCACAAAGGTGTAACACTTGTCACTTCTGCCCTCTCTTTTTACATCTTCCTTCTAATTTAGTTTATCTGAGTGTGCTCACACCGAATGCGACTACAGTTGCTTAAGTCGCCCGTGATGAGTCGCCTCATCAGTGACGCAATGACCGGGGAAGTGACTGCCGATTGGATGTCACGACACAGCGTCACTCAAAGTTACTTGAAAAGTTCAACTTTGACCGAGGTCACTTGACGTCATGTCAATTACCGGTACTAGATTTTGAATGGAATCAAGTCACTAGAGTCACTGAAGTCGCGTTCGGTTACCTTAAAGCTGCAGTTTGTAGAATCATGAGACGCTCTGTGCTTCTCCTTCCCCTCCTGAATGAAAACTCTTTTACGCACACTGTGGAACTCTTTGCGACTGTTTTCTCCTTCGAAACAAGTAACAATTTTGGGGACTTTATTTTGTGTTATTGGAGTTTTCTGATGTATTAGAGACATGAAAGCATGTATCACTCACTGCTGTGAGGACAATAAGAGGATTGGAGCTGCTCCTCACACAAGCAGCCACTCTTCCACACTCCATCCACACTGCAAATGAATTCGGTCTGTTCTCTACACCTTATATCATGTTTCTCTTAGGTTTACAAGCTATTTATCAAGTCTGTTATCACTATCTCTCTCTCGTGTGTTGGGCAGACTGTGCACAGACTGAAAGTGGATCGCGCGCAGTCTGCCGCACATACACAGTCAGAGGAACCTCCTCGGAGTCTGTTCCTCCTGAACACGTTTGTTGTTTCTCTTCCTCGCTCTTCCTTTTTTCCTCTTGCTTCGTCGTGTAACCTTTGTGTTAAAAGCTGTGTTAGAGACTTCTGCTGGAAAATAATGCAATGGGACTGTCACTACTCTCAGATTTAAAACTCGCATAGAGTTTTGACGAGCAGCTCGAGCAGCCAATAGTAATGCTTAAAACAGTTCATGGGATTGCCCTGTTGGTAGAAATATCTCTGATTGCCTGAAGTTCAGTGACACTGTTTTTCTAAAGCTCATTTACAGCCAGGAGAAGGAGAAGTGATTCACTGTCCACTCAGAACACTGGATTACAAAATGCTCAAAGATGATTATAGATTTTTGACCAAATAACACCAAAAAAAAATTACAAACTGCAGCTTTAAGGAAGGGTAAAAATGCGTTCACACCAAACATGACTTCAGCGACTATAGTTGCCTAAATTGCCCGTGATGAGTCACACTTTTTGCTTGCTTCATCAGTGACTTGACGACTGGGGGAGGGAGAAACTAATTGCCGATTGGATGTCGCGACACAGCGTCACTCAGTCGCTTAAAGCATTCAAAATTTTCAAATTTGAGCGACTTCCAGTGACTCAGATCAAGCAATTGAGTGCAAGTTGCGTTGCTTGGAGGGAGGTTGGTTGATGTCACGTCATTTACATTGATTTTGAATGTAATTTAGTCGCCAAATTTTTGCAATTATGCAATAAAATAAATGTTTTTATCGCATAATTTGTTTTTGTTGCAAAAAGATTGCAGTAGATGTTGTGTTGATCTTCCATTGCCTACACAAACTAGGTTGGAAAAAATAAAAGAAATCACAGTAAAAGAATGAAGTAAAAACACTTGTATCTATGTATCTGTCTACAGGAGTCCACATCCCACAATGCAATGCACCAAATGTTTCCGACAACATTAAAGAGATTGTTTAAAGTGGAGATCAAAACAAACTTTCAGGCAGTAATTTCAGCCTTTCACATCTTTTTTGATGTATTGATCTCTGAGGTCGACACGTCAACACGTCTTTATCTGATAAAAATGTATCATCTCAAGCAATTTGAATTTAGTCAAACAAAATAGTTGTATCATCGTTAGACCTTCTTTTGTGTTGTCGCTACCGTTATTGTCATTTATTTTTGTTTTCTGCAGTGTTGCTATAGGAACAGGTTCTAACTGGAGCCACAGATTCCAGTCGGTGGTCTCAACTGGACCTAACAGGTTCTGTTTCCTTCCTACAGAGGGCAGATCTGGGAAGGGTGGGTTGGTTAACCACCCTGACCACATACCCCCCCCCCACCCCCCACCCTACATGGACCTCCTTCAGTGAACAGAACTAATCCAAGGACCTGGAGCGCACCTGATGGACCGCACTGCTCTGCTCATACCTATAGGTTGGATGGAGGACCCCACAGTGAACACACGTTGGCTTTTATCTTCTTTGGAGCACATTTCTGACCTGTTTACATGTTTTATCGTCTCGATAACCATTAACAGGAAGCTGTAAAGCAAGGGTTCTCAACCTTGGGCTGAGCACCCCATTTGGGGCCACGAGACACTGGGAGGGGGTCGCCAGATGCCTTCAAGAAACTAAGAATGTTTTTTAAAATAAGTTCAGTCCATCTTTTCTTATTTTTATTCTTTTTCTGCAACTACACCAAACTTGCCATATTTTAACCAATTTGCATCACTTTTTCTTGCAATATTTTTACTCCTTTTAATGCATTTTCACTACATTACTCCCATTTCTGACACTTCTCTATCAAATTTCAATGCCTTTTCTGCACACTTTTTCCACTTTCGAGACATTTTTGGCACTTATAAAAACCTTTCCACCACTTTTTCACCTAATGTTGCATATATTGACCCATTATTGTCACTTTTTCCCTCTTTTCACCACATTTCATGCTTAGTTTTTGCCAGTTTAACCACATTTACAATTTGTCACATCTGTTTTTTTGTCAGTTTAACCTGATTGTTCCCACTTTCCCATTATCTGCCACTTTTAAGCCAATATTGACACTTTGAAACTTTCAACCACTTTTTCTGTCTGTTTTTGGCCACTCTAATTTGCAACTTTTAACCAATTTCTGTGGTTTTTAAATCCCATTTCACCACCTTTTCCACCATTTTTGGTCACGTTTAACCCATTTTATTTCTGATTAAAACAAGATGACTATCACTATGTCTCAAATAATAAACGTTCCTGGATAAAAGTGAATATTATTCGGATAAATAAATAAATGTGGTTATCACAGATTCATAGAACAATGGACCATCATTTTACTGACTTTATGGATGGACCCCAAAAATCTCTCCCCTTTATTCCCCCTTATAGATGGTCCTGTCTCCACATGACTGTTCTTCAATGTTCATGTCTGTGTTCAACCACCTTCAGCTACAGTGGGGGTCCCTGCTCTCTGGAACCTTTATTTTGGGGGTCTTGGGCTGAAAAGGTTGAGAACCACTGCTGTAGAGAATGGTGTGTCCAGTGTACTGTGTAGCAGTGGTGCTTGTAGATAGCAAACAGCTTTATTCAGCTTCCTGTCATCACGTCACACAGAGAATTCATATGTGGACTCTACTGCTGCTACACTTTGATCTCATGTTGTCATGACGTCGCAGTGACACTCGCCGGTTTTAGTCAAATGGACCTTATTGTGTGAGGGATTGTAAAAGACGTTTTTTCTGTTTTTTTTGTAACATAGTTGATCTAACAATGATGAATGTCCTCAATGAAGCACCGTCTTCCTCACAGCCGTGACATGTGAGTTTGCCTGGAATGATTCAACCCTGTGCACTGACCTTGTCTGTCTGTTCATCTGTCTGTCTGTCCCATTAGACAGACCTGCACTGTCTCACTGCAAAAAACAAAATGCCATTTTAACTCCAGAAAGATTATCTTTGTCTTCTTTTTAATTAATATGTTAAGGTTTCATTTTTTCAGACAACTGTTCCTCCAGAAACATCAAAAGAAACATCAAAGGAAACATCAAAGCCTCCATGGCTGGGGTCATTTAAATTTTTCAATTACAATTTTGTTTTCAATTATCCATGTTCAATGATGATGATTATGGTGACTTGCATTTTTTCCAATTATAATTAAAATTACATTATTTTTACCCCTGAAACTCAATTACAATTGTGTTCTTCATGACTAAAATTTGAATTTAATTCACCACAATTACTGAACCTTAATAATCCCATAAAACGTAACCTTCTTGTGTTAACTTTCTGTTAGCATATCAGTGTTCAATTATAACTCAATTATGGTTACGGTGACAAGCATTTCTTCCAATTACAATTATTATTTTTACCCTGAAACTCAATTACATTTATGTTCTCAATTACTAAAATGTTATTTTAATTAATCACAATTACTGAGCCTGAAGTAATAACCCCATAAAACATTTTAGAGTCCTTTAATAGCCTCATCTCAGAAAAAAATGGCAATTTTTTTCCATCTTTTTGCCTTCCCCTCTGAAATTCTTTAGAAAGTCTTTAGGGACCCTAAAATCCACTTTCCTTAAATTTTTATGCCTTGGCATTGACAGTTTTCATAGAATTTCCATGACAATTACAAATACAAAGTCAATTATCTGAACTCAATTACAATTCAAGTATGATTACAACAGCAACAGATTTTTTTTCAAATATAATTACAATCATAATTATGTCGTAATTGTAATTATCTATTACGCGATTATAATTGACCCCATCCCAGGACGCCTCTGTAGAAGACTGACAGTTTTCAGGAGATCAAAGTGGGTTTTTCGTAATGAACAGTTGTCTGAAGAAATGAAATTTTAACATAAAATACCATTTTACTCCTTTGAATTCTTAGTACCACACTGTAAAAACATCCCAACTCATTTGTTTTATTCTCCCCCCGCTTGCTATACATGGTGCTACACGATAACAATAAAGACATAAATCTTTGCTGTACAGTACAGTATGTATTTGAATGTATGTTGTGCAATTAATATAAATGTTTACAGTATTTTTTATAATCCCGAAGAGGCAGAACTCACTGTATGATGTGAGTGGACAGCAGTGATTTCATTAGGAAGGAGTAAAAAAAAAAAAAGCTTGAGTAAAGCACTTATATAAAGGTTCACTGTGAAGAGAAGCGCCCTGTGTTGTTTTAATGGATATTGTTTACAGCGAGGCAGTAAAAGAACAACAATAGTGTAACACTTACTGTATGATGTGAACTTTAGACACCTGCCTTTTGTCCCATTATTTGTTTGTTTTCTAGCAAACATTTCATTAGATCTGAGTGCTAATAGTTTTATGTGAATAAAGTGATGTTTTGACCACTGGTGGTTTGTTTTCTTTTAGTGTCCAGTAGATGTCTCTGTATCACTACTGTCATCATATGGGGAAAGTAGCAACTTAAACATAATAAAAACACATACTGAGGATCTCTGTGTGTGTGCTTCAGTACGTTTCCAGTAAGTTCTCCATTACAGAGTTTATTTTTATTTGTTTACAGTAGAATTCCAACTCCTACAGGAACTCTGTTCATATGAGAAATACTTATTAAAGCAAAGGCACTATTTGTTTATCCACTGGTAGGAAACCTGAGCCCTGAAGCTGAATATGTAAATACTGCAGATGGTTTCTCTTTGTCCACTTTGTCTCATACATCGTCAAATAATCTGAGCAGCAAATAATCGTTGAGACATTAAATGTTTGTTTTTAGGTTTAGTTCAGAGACTGGCAACTTTTATCACATCATGGTCATCAATATATGATTATATCTGATCTTAGGGTCATATAATCAACATTCACGTCAGCATTAGAATAACCAGAACAAAGGGTTTGTGTGTGTTTTTGAGGTTTCTCTGTCATTCTGTGTATATTTGGTTTTTTTTTAATGTATTTAATTGTTTAGTGCGTTTTTGTTATTGTAAGTCTTTTGCAGTTTGTGTTTTTGGATTAATTATATGTATTTTTTTTTTACCTGTTTTTTGTGTCATTTTTGTGTAGCTTTCTGTAATTATGTGTAGCTTTCTGTGTTTTTGTAATTTTGTATGTTTTTCTGTCATTCTGTATACTTAGTTTTCTGTGTCATTTATATTTTGTTTTTTTTCTAATATTTTTTAGTTATTTATTTACAGTCATTTATTTTGTCGTTATGCATGTTTTTGGAGTAATTTTGTGTATAGTTGTTTTCTGTGTATTTTCTGTAATTTTATACATTTTATGAGTTGTTTTTTGGTATTTTTTTGCTGTTTACTGTGTATTTTCTGTAATTTTGTGTGTTTTAGAGTCATTTTGGTTTGGGGGTGGGCACATGTGGCCCTGGGCTGCCAATTGCCCATGTCGAGTTTTGTTTATTTTTGCATGTTTTTGATTTTTACGTGTTAAATACTGTTTTTAAAATATTGCCCACTGGTTTTAATTGCAGCTGAATTCTAGAGCCTGTAATTATTGTAAAGTATGGCTTATTCAATACTTACACATGTTCTCTGGTTTCTAATCCTGCTGTGTGCACTGCTTACACACACACACACATACACACACTTGTATTTATTACACTCCACTTGTTAACCATGCAAATGACGTGAGCTTTCAACCTCTTCCTGGAGGATAAACTGGGGAAGGGTTCAACACACTGGTTGTTCATCTTCCATACACATATGTACGCTTTTCAAAGATCTATAGGTGTGAGTTGTTACACCTTTAATCTGATGCTAGTCTATCACAGGGTAAAATGAACAGCAGGAGCCACAAAAATGTGATGGTCTGATGTGAGGGCCGCAATAACAGAATATTCAATTTGTCCAATCCAAAAATGAATACAGGTTTCGTCTTTTTTTGTTGTTTTGTATATTTTTATTGTTTTGTGTAGTTTAGGTATAGTGTTATCTCACTTTTTATGTGTTGTTATGTTTGTTTTGTGTGTTCCTTGAGTCATGTACATTTCTTTGGTCCATATGTGTGTGTTTGGAGTCACTTTGTGTGTTGTAGTTGTTGTCACTTTGTACAATTTTACAGGTAATTTGTGTAATTTCTATGTAATTTTGTGTGTGTATGTGAGATAGTAGCTCAAATAAATACAAAGTAAATTTAAAAGTAAAAAAAGTTCCATAACGAGATGATTTAAAAATAAATGAATAAAAGTAAAAATGAAAACAAAAATAAATCATATTTGTATTTTCTTTTTATTTATCAATCTATATAATTTTTTTTAAATTTATATTTATATTTTTTTATTTACTTTTTGCATTTATTTTTACTCTTGTATTTATATATATATATATATATATATATATTTATCTTATTTCCCATTTTTTCACGTTTATAATTAGTTATTCATTTATTTTGAATTTCTGCAGATTTGGTCCTCCATACACTACACACGCACATTCATAACCGACCCCCTCCGTAAAAATAGAAATAAAAAAACTCAACAAAAATGAACATATAAAACATATAAAATAAAATATTTTAATGTATAAAATAAATGATTAAATGAATAAAAGAAAAAAAAATGAAATAAAAATAATTTATATTTGTATTTCCACTTTTATTTATCAGTATTTCATTTTTGGACAATATTTTTGCATTTATTTTTTTACTTTTGTATTTTTTCCCCATTTATGTTTTTTAATTAGTATTTAATTTTCAATTTTGTTTTTTTGTTATTTTGTTTTTACGTTTACTTAGTTATTCATTTATTTTGAATTTTTGCAGGGTGGGGGTGCACATGCACATTCACACCGACCCCCTCCGTAGCCTATGACTCACGTGCGGTGGGCGGAGCCTCCGGTCGGGATTCACCGTCGGTCAGATTGTCCCGTTTCTGACGGAGGGAGCACAGAGTCCGTAAAGCAGCTCTACTTCTACAGCTCTACAGCGCTACTTTCTACTTTATCTGCGTCTCGTCTACAATGTGAACAGAATGTCCGCTACAAGGTAAGACTTCACTTTAAAGACAATTCCGAAGTTAACGTTGGAGGAAGTTGTAGCGGCGCTCGCGCTTCTCCCGCCGCTGGGAGCGGAGCGTGGTGAGAGCCGCGAGACCACCGACTGAACAGAGCACGCGCTGTAGTAATAATGGAAACACTACTACTACTACTACTACTACTGATAACTACTAAAAGTTACTTTACTTCACCAAACAGTCTGCGTTACTGTTTACTAACGAGTTAGCTTTACCATGACTTTACCAAAGATTATATTAGCATTACTTTATAAAGTGTCAATAATGGATAATAGGGGGAGTGTAATTTAAAAAGTAAGAACATTTAGTTTAAACTGGCAAATAATGGCCATGAGAAATGGTGAATGTGGTCAAATAGGCAAAAAAGCATGGAATATGGTGAAAAGAAAAGAATAATATCCGCTGTTGTCTGTTAGTTTTTATGAATCTGTGATAACCACATTTATTTATTGATCTGAATAATACCCACTGTTATCCAGGAAGTTTATTATTATTTGCACCATAGTATATAGTCAATATTGGCTTAACAGTGGTAGAAATTATTATTATTTTCATTTATTTTTGAGTTTTTAGTTTAAACTGGCAGAAAATGGGCATGAAATATGGTGAAAAAAGGTTTGTAGTTACAATAATGAGACATTAGGTGATAAAAGTGGTGGAAAGGGTTTATAAGTGCTGAAAATGTCTTGAAATAGGAAAACATTTGCAGATTATGTATTGACATTTGATGGAGTATCAAGTCTCCACAGAGTTAGTATTACTTAAATATTAGGGGTGTATCGATCTATCGATCTGGATCAATACATCGATTGGTTAAGCAACGTTCCAATCAAATCAATGGAGACTCAAACCATCGATCAATATTGTCGATAAAGCACCGCACAGATGGTTTTTTTTTTAGGTTTAGGTGAAATATAACTAATTGTGTTAAATGGGTATATAATAATGTCTTTATATTTAATATGGCCCCTGTATCGATTCGTGGTAGACTTTTTGATATCGATTTACAGTTGGTATTACTATATAGTAGGGGTGGGACGATACACTGAGTTCATGATATGATAGACGATAATAATAATAATGGAATATTTTTGGAAAGGAAAAAAGGCAGATAATCCCACTTGTTCTCTCAACAATGTCTTGTTTTTATATCACAATAATCTTGTTGTTGTGCGATATATCGTCCATCCTTTACTGTTTATTACAACTGTTTATTTTGATTCATCTCACACCATCTGTAAGCTGCTTAACTGATCAGTAATTGTACTGCTTTATTATCTATTAATAATTTCAGTGATTTCCACCTTTATTTAATTCCTCTCTGCAGCGCTGTTTGAGCACAAACTGTAATATTTACTCGTGAACAGGACCTTTGCTCCCATTTACAGCGACCGACACTGTAATAAGTACAAGGTCCAGTGTTTGTACGCTGAAATCCAGGATCTATCACCAGTACATCCACCTTCTGTGTTTGAACTGGTCCAGCCTTTTGGCAGCTGAAGCCAAATGTTCCAGCGTCCATTTGCTGCTCCCAGTTCTACTTGTGGTCCTGTTGCTTTTTACGCTGCTGGTTTTTTTAAAACTGTATACGTGTGTAATTTGTTCTCCATCTGCTCTGATCACAGATGTTGTGAGGGTTTTCTTTACAAGTCTATTTAAAGCTGCTCAGACGTGGTTAAATGTGGTTTACATGGTCAGATGTGTTGTGTTGCTCCGTGATTCCACCTTTGCTTATCCATATTTCATACACACTGTGTGACTGACAGTACCCTCAGGCTCATGTTTAAACTCCCTGAAGCTAATACTTTAGCCTGGCATAGCGACATGTCTCCTCATGTCTTTGTTAAACTGACACTCATGTAAAGCTTTGAAATCATATTGTTCTGGTCTGTGAGTATTTCATTCATTCCCATAATCTTCATTTGTCAGCCTAAGGACTGGGAATTGTAAAGGGACTCAGTTCCATTTCATCGTCATTCCATGTTTTGATCAGTGGTTCTCAACCTTGAGGAAAGGACCCCATTTGAGCCCATTTTTGCTTTTTTTGCAACTACACCAAACTTGCCATATTTTAACCTATTTTCATCACTTTTTCTTGCCACATTTTAGCTCCTTTTAATGGATTTTTGCTACATTACTCTCATTTCTGCCACATCTTCATCAAATTTCAATGCCTTTTATGCACATTTCTACTTTTAAAATATTATAAACCCTTTCCACCACTTTTCCCACCTAATGTTGCATATATTGACCCATTATTGTCACTTCTTACCTCTTTTCACCATATTTCATGCTTATTTTGGCCAATTTAACCACATTCATGACTTGTCAGGCCCATTATTTGTCAGTTTAAACAAATTGTTGCAATATTTCCAGTTTGAACCACTTTTACCATTTCTTCTGTCTATTTTGGCCACTCTAAAATGGATAAGCAGTTTTAAATTATAGTGGCCAAAAACAGACAGAAAAGTGTCAATATTGGATTAAAAGTGGCAGAAAAAACTATGAACAATTAGTTTCAACTGGCAACTAATGGGTGTGAATGTGGTTGAATTGGCAAAAATAAGTATTAAATATAGTGAAAAGAGGTTAAAAGTGATCATAATGGAAAACATGTTCAACATTAGGTAGGAAAGTGGTGGAAAGGGTTTATAGGTGCCAAAAATGTCTTGAAATTGGAAAAAATGTGCAGAAAAAGCATTGAAATTTGATGGAGAAGTGGCAGAAATGGGAGTAATGTATCAAAAATACGTTAATAAAAGGAGCAAAAATATCAAATATGGCAAGAAAAAGTGGGAAAAATAGGTTAAAATATAGGAAGTTTGGTATAGTTGCAGAAAAAGGGTAAAAAAAACAAAAATTGGCTCAAATTGTTTAAAAAAAATTATCAGTTTCTTAAAGGCATCTGGTGAGCCCCTCCCAGTGTCTCGTGACCACAAATGAGGTTCCTGGCCCCAAGGTTGAGAACCCCTGCAGTATTGGATGAACCAGTAAATGAGTTTACAATGATGAGCCTGGAAATGTGTCCCACTAAAGAACAATAGTAGACACTTTGATTCTATGTAATTCTAAGCACATTGAGTTGCCTTGTGTATGAAATGCGCTATACAAATAAACTTGCCTTGCCATGTAGAGGAAGTGAATTTGGACCTGGTTATCCACTAAGCGCCTGTTACATGTTGTGACATGTTAATGAGGTTTTTTATATCCTGGTTTAAACCAAATGTTTCACCCGTTCCTCCCTGGTTAGTCCTGGTTACACCCACGATGGGATCCCAGCTCGTTGTGCCCTTACCACACACTTTTTATTTGGGCTTTCATTCTCTGACTGGCTGCCAGAAAGACACACAGATTAAGTGAAGCGGATTAGTCTGGACATATTTGGGTGTAACTGTTGAACCACTCTCACGGTGAACCTGCCTCAGGAGATTAAAAGATGATGAAGAAGTGTGTGTGCGTATGTGTATGTTAAAGGAGAGAAATGTGTTTTTTACTGATTGACTGTTTGATTTTAACCAAACCATACATAAATGTCAGGATAGTGAACTTGTGAGATGTTTTCCCATAGTAAGGCAGCATCGCAATACTTCCACCCCACCGTGTCATGTTCCTAGGAAAACAATAATGTGTCTCTACACAGCTGATGGCCTCTTAAATCATAATCCTCGGCACCCCCTTGGCCTCAGTGTTAACGTCTTCACCAGGCCCCACTGTGCTGCGCTCTGTGTTTCTAATCCTGGAGTGTGTGTCGTCGTCTGCTGCTGTCTGCGTCTTCACTTCCTCCGTCGGACGCTCTCAGAATGTCTTTCTGTGTGGTTTCCTTTCCAATCGCTGACCATATTTTTTCGTGTGGAACTCTGCTCCTGGAAAAAGACTCTGGGCCTTGTTTGTCAGGTCAGCACTGACCAGGGTTGTGGCCCTCAGTCTAATTTTGTGCGGCCCCCAAAACAAAATTGTAATTTATGAAGTTGGAAGTTATATGAAGCCCAACATAACAAGCAAAACTCCAGAAACACAGAAAACGACAGCAGAATGCACACAGTGTCAACAAAAGTATTCATAATGATAACAAAGACAAATTAAACAACCACTAAAACATAAAATGACTACAAAAACAACAACATATACAAAAGGACTTTAAAGAGACACAAAATGTAACAAAAACACACATAATGACTTGAAAAACACTCAAAAAGTCAACAAAATTTTGCCATATTGACAAAAACAAAGACAAACCCCTTTGTTGTTTCCTGTATAAATGTTCAGATTGGTCTTTATTCTAGATGCTAACATGAATGTTGATAATGTGGCCCTCGGATCACACAATCACATTTTTGTGGCCCCGTTCTGTTAGAAGTTGCCCATCTCTGTCTTATGATATAGGGTAAATTTTGACCAGAGGTGGACTGGGACAAAAATTCCACCAAGTTTTTTTTGACACTTTTGTCAAATATCTGTTTTTTCTTAATTTTTTTTGCCCAATAAATACCAGTTGTTTCCATTTCATCTTTCTGGTCCAGATTTTTGCCCTTTTCCACTATTGTTTACCACATTTTACCCATTTAAGTTACCCTTTGCCATTACATACCACCTGGTTCCTCTTTATTTACCCTTTTTTGGCCACTCTTGACCGCTTTTAGCCTATTTTGGGCACTTTTCACACTTTTGTGCCACTTTTGGACCGTTTTTGGTCACATGTTTGATGTTACCACGTATGCCTCCACTCGCTCGTCAAAAAAAAAAAACCTGTAATGGACTGGGACTAGCCCACTTTGGAAAATCAGCTGTAAAATACACAAATATATATTATCTATTACCCAATATTTTTGGTGTGAGCTTCTGAGCCTTTTTTTCTGTCATATACCATATATACATATACTTAAATTAAATAAAAAAAAAAATGGTAAAATGATTCCCAAGAGAACTGATAGTTAAACTTGATATGAAACATATTTTAATAAATGTTAACTACTTATGTGTAAGCCATAGAACTTACAACAGCAACATGTATTTCCAATTAAAATTATAATCACATCATAGTTGTAATTAATTACACAACTCCAATTATAATTGACCCCAACCCTGGTATAGACACAATTGATTCAAACAGGTCAGACACTGATGAGAAATGTTTTTAATTGGCCGTGAGAGCATCATATTACTTTTTCAACACGTTTCACCCCTTGGATAATTTGTCCAAATAAAAGTCTGAAAAATGATCATTTGAGACCAATTACATCCTATTAGCTCCATTCGTTTTTCTTCTCTGGATTAGTGACCCTATTGTTGGTGCCCTGACAGCTGGTGTAGCCCCACCAGCCTGGAACTGGTAAACACCCTAAACACCCTGATCCCATCCTCAGCCTCTCCTGCACATGTTCACTCTCGTCCAGAGCCTCGTCTGACCTCAAACTCTCACATATGCTCCCCAGGAGGAGAAAGGGGTGGAATATTTGGAAGGACGGGAGCGTCTGTTGGTTTGACTTCTCCTCTGAAAAGGAGAATTTATGCTCTTTGTTTCAAGGCTTGTTTTCAGATAGACCAATGGTGGCTGACATGAAAATAAATGCTTTAGTTTTTGCTATCGGAATATACAGTATGTTAAATTAAAGCTAAAGAATATGCAAACCTTTACAAAGATAATAAAGTACAAATGACTATGCCACAAAACTTGAGTAAATGTAACCGTTTTAGTGCAAATGTGTAGCTATAAGTTCACAGCACTATGAACTACACATTCAGTAAAAAAATCATCTGACTTGAAAATTAATGTAAAAATTGTTGATTACAATTGGAGGACAAATGCGAGTAGAAATGAACAGAATTTAATTAGAAAAATGAGAAACCGCATCTGCTCAAGTAAACTTCTAGATAATTTTTTTAAAAACAATAAATTCATATGAAAACTGTTTTTAATTGGGGGCAGGTATAATGTTTCAGTTCCTAACATTGTCAAACAGTGTTTCTAAACTGCGTGACTTGTATTTTAAAGATTAAAAAAAAAAAGTTACTGTACTAATCAGTTGTTTTTTATGTGTTTACAATAGGATTTTTTAGGGGGGACATGGCACCCAAGTCAACCCCAGTATTTATGCTCCCTTTGTTTTGCTCAGAATATTGTGAAAAAACAACTATCGAGCGTAATAATGTTCATTATAGCTTTTAATAACCAAAGTTCCATTCAAGTTATTTCAGAGTAAATTGAGACAAGTGAGTCTTTTTGTATAATTCATTTATCCTGGAGAGTTTGTTGTCGAGGGTGACCATGTTTAGATTTCCAAAAAATAGGACTCTTGGACCAACCTCGGCATGCTTAAAAAGTGCTCAACGTTTTGTGGAATTTACCTTGAAATGCCAAAATACAATATAGTAGATATTAAGTTGTAATTGTCCTTAAAAATGACATGATACTGGCTGTAAATAGCAACTCTTTAGCTTTCAGAAACTGGTGTAATTTCTCAGATATTAGTGGTTACAGTGTTTTAAACTAATGTGTTCACCGAGATGCATTCAGGGACCCTAGGAAACTGGGATAAATTGATGAATTTATAAAATATCTTAGAGTAAATCCGGAGATATCGTCACCCTAATGTTGTTGGCATCACAGATGGTGCAGAATACAGAGATTTTGTCGCTCTGTTGTCGTGCGGTAAACGAGGGGTGTTTACGGGCCGTTGGAAAGTTTTTTAATCAGATTTGGGGCTAATTAGATAATATCTATGGCTCCAAATAAAACAGTAAGATAGACAATAATACTGATTAGTGCCAGAAGCTCCCATTGTTTCCCAAACCAGACGATACTGGTCATATAGAAATGACAAGGATTTGCTGTTCACCACCAGTGTGTAGGTGGACGACAGGATTTTATGCTGCCAACACAAACATGTTTGAGTGATGTCGGCCTTGTTAACTCATAGTTAACTCATACACAGGATGAATTTCCTCAGGCTACGTACGATCCACGTTGGAGCTGATCTGGGCGACCTTCTGAGATCTGGTCTAATCCAGCAGCAAAAGGAAAAGAGGAAACTGTCTCAGGTTCTAGATTAGAGCAGCTGTTGAAGGAGGTCACCCAAAGTCCTGTGCATGTACTGTATGTACCAGGCTCCTCCCCCCTGCGGCTACAATTGGCCGGACCTGCCCACCCCCTGTGTGGGAGCAGTAGTGAAGGTTCTCGCCGAATTGAGTCTGTGACAATAGTCTGTATTGTTCTGCACCGTCAGAGGCTGCTTTAGAATAGACTGCTTTAAACTGGCTTTGTAATGCATAGATAAGTGTAGCACTGATCACTTTGGTCCCCCCCCCCCCCAGGACACGACTATGACACACATGTAGATAATATTTGTAAGTGCCTTCACTTTACACAAGCGGTAGAGTCCATTTCAGCGTTTATCCATTTCTTCCTCACTATACACTTTTCCGTTTGGTTTCTGTTTCATCATCTTTCCCCGTTTAGATGGCTAATTAATGTCCTGAAATTATACCAAACATGCCCAATAAGAATTTGTAGTCAAGTACTGATATTAATTTGACATTTATATGCTTCAGAGAACTTGCATAAACAGGATGTTTATGCTGAAATCACATGAGATTACATTGCCAGGAAAACGTTAGCTACACCAGTGGTTCTCAATCTTTTTAGCCTGCGACCCCCAAATTAAAAGTTCCAGAGACTGTGGTCCCCCACTATACCTGAAGGTGGTTGAACACAGACATGAACATTGAAGAACAGCCATGTGGAGACAGGGCCATCTACGTATAAGGGGGATTAAAGGGGAGAGATTTTTGGGGTCCATCCATAAAGTCAGTATGGATGGTCCATTGTTCTATGAATCTGTGATAACCACATTCATTTATTCATCTGAATATTTTATTTTTTTGAATTTGTTTTTTTTTTCAAAACCTTTCTGCGTTTCACTAAAATGTGCAGGTATGTCTTCACAGAAATTTTGTCACTGTTTGTTGAAGGAACCAATATATTGTTTACTGGAATATTGCACTATAATGGTGTCACTGGTAAGAAAGACCCTATTTTTTTGTTTATCTGAAAGCACTAATGGAGATACTTATTAGTTTACATTGGTATGATGACACTTATTTACAGAAATGTTGCACTAAAATAGTGTCACTGTTCATAGGACACTTTTTCAATTTATTGTCTTTCAGAGATATAAAATAAAAATTTTATTTTTTCACTTAATCTTTTTCTTCTTGTTATGTCATAGATTATCATAGATTGATTTCTGACCAATATATCGATAATTGTAGTATCGTCATATCGTGAGATAATAGTTATCGTGAGCCTTGTATCGCGTATCGTATCGTATCGTGAGGTACCCAGAGGTTCCCACCCCTATTTATAAGTGCCAAAAAATATCTCGAAAGTGCAAAGAACGTGTAGAAACGGCATTGAAATTTGATGAAGTGGCAGAAATGGGAGTAATCTGGCAAAAATGCTTTAAAGAAAAACTTTTGAAAATTGGTGAAAATATGGCAAGTTTGGTGTAGTTGCAGAAAAATGGTAAAAAATAATCAAAAATGGGCTCAAATTGTTCAGAAAGTATTCTTTGTTTCTTAAAGGCATCTGGTCCCCGTCCCAGTGACTCGCGACCACAAATGAGGCTCCTGGCCCCAAGGTTGAGAATCCCTGAGCTACACTACTAGACTCTCAGCCACAAACAGAAAAATACCATTGAAATGTGTAATATATATATAATAATCTCAAAACATTATTTGTGAAACCATTGACAACCTCCAACTGGGGAATCAACCTTAAAGTTTACACGAAATCCTGTGCAGGTGTAATGCTTCTTCTGACTTGACGTTTCACCAAGTAAACTCATCACCAGTTCAGCTAATACACCAATTGAACTGTTTTTCACCACACATTGTGAACATATAAGTTAACTGCTGTTTAAGAAGCTCTTCTGACAACAAACCCTGCATTCAGAGTATTTCATATAGAGTAAGTGAGCATAACTAGAAACCAGACCACCTGGTTCCTGAGGCTGTAGTTGTGTCATCGCCCTCAGAGGGAAGCGTCTGTCAGTCAGTTTCACTCGTCTCAGACGATACGAGACATAATGAAAGGGTTGATGGAGCGTCATGTATTTACTCATTCTCACTGAGTGTTGATGACAGAACTTTGCTACACAGAGTTACTGAACATCAGCACAATGTTGAGTAAGACCAGCAGGTTTAGATACAGAGGTTATGGTTGTGTTTGAAATCTCACACACGACAAACTCAATGAGTATATACTGTCTACTATATATTATAAGTATGATTAGGATGATGAGCCTTCCCATTGAAGTATACTTCCAAGTTTCCCAAGATGCATTTGGAACCTACAACGACATAAACCTGAATCACACAGAGGCTAAATATCGCTGTTGATTCGCCACCTTTGAAAGTTTTGAAAACAATTTAAGTGAGAAAGTGACCAAGTAGAATATCAACATGTGCTCATTTGATCCATAAAACTCGCGTATACACATTTATTTTGGACATTTTGGAGATTCCAACATTGTCCGCCATTTACTACTGACAAATACTTCTGGTTAACTTCAAAACAAGAGCCCTATTTACATAAGTGTTAAAAAACAAATGGAAGACAAGAAGAGATGCTTTTGTTTTGAAAAGTGGAGGTTTGATTTTTAGCTTGAAACCGGTTCCAGGAGGACCATTTTATATTATTATATCGCACCACAAAACAGTACAAAACACTCTCCTACATTAGCCAGTTCACTTGTCCATAACATCAAACCTGTAGTTAAGAACCTTTCATGTCTGGTTCAACAGTTTTATGTAATTAGACTTTTTTTTTTTATTTTTTTTTTTTTACAAATTTTGCAGACCCATTTATCTTTTCTTTTCTTGCTTCTTGTAATGGTCAACTATATATAGGCAACTTTCAATTGAATATAATAAAAATAATGACTTAAACATTTAGAGATTTTCACTGGGTATCCAAATTATTCATAAAATATTCCTGTCAGAAGTGACGATATAGTCCTTTTTAATAAAATGAAGCATTTTGATACTATTATTATACACTGGAGGGTGTGACTCTATACGAAATATATATATATTGCATATTCCATTAACAACTACAATAATACAACAATATGACCAGTATACAAAAAATAAGTATTTGTAAGTCTCAGCAAGTTTCTCCTTTTTTATAGACTTAGTTGGAAATATTGGATTCAACAGCTGCTTTTATATTTGAACAATGTTCCACTGAAGAAAAAAAAATACATATGCAAAACAGGAATTTTTTTTATACTGACATTTTTTCATTTGACCGCTTGTAAAATTCTGGCATCCGACATGTTCCAGTTTGGCCTACTTCTTACAATGGGCTTAACATGGATTTTCTTTTTCTCTTTGTAATTGCAAATGTTATATATATTATATATATTATATTTAACAGCTATAATACAAATATGGTTGCCTGGACTTATTTTGGTTATATGGCTCTACAATTGTCAATAAATGTGCAATGAGTGAGTGCTTCTACGCCTCTTTACAAGATAAGTTTCCCTTTCAATATCTGGCAGTTTTTTTTTAAATACGGCTGTGTTTTGACTGTGCAATAACAGTTTTAGTAGGAAAAGAACAACAACTGATATCGATTTTACAAGTTTCTTGCTAGATTACAACATGGAAATGACATTATAAAACTTTTTCAAATGAAAATTGTGCAACTCCGACCTATATTACATACTTACAAAAAACAGTGTCACTCCTGGCCTTGTATGTCCTATTTTTCCCCCATGTTTCATATGTAAATTCCTGGTGTTTTTTTTTTTTTTTTTTTTTTTTTTGGCTTTGGTAGTATCTTTTCAATTGCAGACAGAGCGCCCCACATCAGAGACGCCAGGGGGAGCGTCTCTCCCCTCCCCCCGGCTAAGAGTTGTTGTCTTGCTTAGAGAACTTTACCATAATGTCTTTGTCTCACGTTGGAAAGCTCTCGTTCGCTGCTTTCAGAAAGCATTGGAATCTTTTGAATTGCGCATTTTGTTCAGGAGTTACGGTTCGAAGAAGCTCATATTACAAATGCGTCCGCGCTGCAGAATCTTGTCTGTGATTGGACAGTGGTACTGTAATGTACCATATATCAGCGCAAAGCTCTAGTTCTTGGCTTTCTGGTCCTTTTTATTTTTTTACATAGCACAAATGGTCTCGGCGTTACGGTTATTTAAATTGCGCACGTCAATTACCGTCACCGGGGACTCAATGTTTTTTTGAGTGCCTCAGAAAAGACTCAGACGCAGGCACGCAGCCTCTGCCACATCGTTTCTCCTGCTTGTTTCATACAGACCTTGATCCCAACCTGACGTGACTACTGTGGTGTTCATCTTACAGGTTCGTAAAAACAAATAATTTTGCTTGTCAACTCTTAAGCATATAGAACTACTTGTGCCACATTTGTATATAAGGTTACATACAATCCTAGTGTAAATATAGTAATCATTAATTCTGTGCTAAGCTTTTGTATACATTCTGGAAACTAGGTTGCCATGACTTACATCTAAGCATCACTTTCTGAAGAATTTCGACAAATAGTTTACTTGAATAACTTTAAATGTTGTTGTAATGAATATTGGTGAATGTCCAGGTGAACCCAATGACCAGTGGTCATGTGTTTTAATGCTAAAGTAGGGACAACTCTCAACCACTCTGAAATGTCCAGGAAGAAAGATACTCTTAACAGTCTTTTTTTTAAAAGTGTGCACTAACATGGATACACAGTGTACTGTTTTTTAGGATATTGCACGGCCATTGCTGCTGCAATACATGTGTTTGTAGCCTGTGGCTGACCTGACAGCTTTAACAATCACATCAATTGAAAGGTAAAGTAAACTCTTCAAGAAAAGTTCATGTATTTTTGTTAATTTACCCTTGTCATTGTTATTCAATTCATGTCTTGGTAAAGGGCAGAACACACTGAAGGTTCTGTGCACTGAAGGTTACAATTGAAATTAGTGGGCTATGCCACTTTGGGCTCCTAAAGTAATCCTTGTAAGATTGCACCACTGATGTTACCAACACAACCTTTGTTTAAGAGTTCCAATATCTATCTAAATCTCACATGTTCTACTGGCTAAATTTATTTTTAGGATTTAGGAAAAAGAGTCTGACAGTTATAGAAATCATGATTCTTATATATGAGAAAAGAATTGCGCAGCACTTGCAAGAAAATGTTTCTGGAAGCAAATATATTTCATGTTGTTCCTTTTTTTGTTTTTTTGGGATGTTCCTGTCCTAGACCTGCAATTGGATAAACTGTGGAAAACTGAAAATAAAGTAAGAGATACCCTACAGAAACAACAAAAGAAAACAAACATCACGAGTAAAACCTTGATACCGTGGCTGTCACCATACTTAAAAAACGGTCAAGAAAATCTCTGCGAACGGAAAGAAATGAAAGACGTGCGAAATATGCAAATAAACTAGCCACTGCAGGAAATTTCCTTACTGTTGTGGAAACTGGAGAAATGAAGGGAATTAACAGTTGTAGCACAAATGAAAGATTCTCTACGACTTATGAAGGCACAAACTGTGTACAAAACGATACTAGCATTTACAACACCAGTTCCTCAAAAGATCTCTCTGCAGACAGCAATGAAGGTGACAATTCAGTTCGCCCAGTGGAATCTACTTCATCGCAGATACAAGGAAACTTTTCTAGCAAGGTTATCATCTTGATGCAGATAGAGACTGCCTGTGTGTTGCACATCACCCTCAGCAAATTATATATTTCAGTTATTATGTGAGTGGAAGTGAAACTTAAGACATAGAAGTGTGGGCTCTTGTTGTAACCCACATGAATAATATCAAAGAAACTGTTGAGAATTTTTGCCTTCCACCTCGTACACACCTAGATGTATATATTAACAATTCCAAAATGACACAAACTGGCACTTGGGCAACAGAAGTTGAAATTTTTGTTACCTCACACCTTCTGGCAACAAACATCTACTGTTACTCACCATCTGTTACTGGCTTTGAAAGGACACACTGTTGGCAATGTTCAGTGGAGAAAGTTTAGAACCTGGCTTGCAAATGAACAGGCAGTCAAATTACATCAACCATCAAAAAGAACCATTATGAAGTAGTCCGTGAGGTGTATGCTTTATGCACTAACTACTCGACTCAAGATAATATTGCTTTGAAAAGAGACGTATTGGGAAGAAAGATCATGCCCAAGAAACTGACAGTTGGTACTGATGAATACAGAGCTCAAAGAAACTGGAAATATAGACAGATGTATTCAGAGAGTGAACACTTCAGAAGTTGGAAAAAAAACAAAAAAAATCCAGGTATGCAGAAGAATAGTACAAAGAGGTTAAGAAGAAAAGAGCCAGATATAATTATGCACACAACATAGATTACAGAGAATGAACTAAACAGAGATCCATTGACAGTATGCAGAAAACGATGAGCATAGAACAAAAGTTAAGCGAAGGTCAGTCCAGAAGTACGCGGAAAATGATGATCATAGGTAAAGAGTAAAACAGAAATCAGCACAAGCCCATGCTTTCAGTTCAGTCTATTTCATCCAAAAAGCTAGGAATCAACACATCTAGCCTAAAGAGATTGGCAAGAATCCAACAAATGTAATCAATGAATTTCGACAACAATGTGAAACTGACATACCTGTGTTCACTTGTATTGTCTGTCAGAGCCTATTGTTTAAAAAAAAAGTTTAAAAGTATCAAATTAAGAACTACTAAAACAACAAGGGTCTTGCTACAATGTGTGCATTAAACAACATTTGACACATTTGCTGTATAACTTGTGAACCAAACTGTTCCATCACTAAATCAGCAAAAGTTGAAGAGTGGATTTGCATAACATGTCACAAACATCTTCTGAAAGGAAGTATGGCTCCACAAGCTGTTATTAACAACTTACAGGCAGGGTCAACCAATTCCACAAGTTCTAAATGACATGAATACTTTATAGAAGCAACTGATAGCTTTGCGTTTGCCTTTCATGAAAATAGGTGTTTTACCTCAAGGTGGACAGAAAGGAATAAAGGGACCGATCATAATGCTCAATGCTGATGTTGAGAAAACCCGATCAGGCTTACCAACGCCTTTGACTCAAGATTCCCAGATCATACCTGCTAAACTGAAATGCAAAATTAAATTTAAGGGACACGTATCCTATGAAGTTGTGGACACTGTCAAGTTTGAAAATGCTCTGAAATTCCTCAAATAAAACAATTCTTTGTACAAAGATGTGAAAATTGACAACAACTGGTCTGAACAAGCAGATACAAATTCTTTGGCCCAGCATTTGTTAAATGAGCAAGATGACATCACTGATGATATGATACTCTCAGCTATTGAAAAAAAGGCTGAAAACAATGAGAACCAAAAGAAAAAATATACAGAGGATGAAATCGAATGAGCATGATCACATGAAAAGTTTTCATAATGACTCTTGCCTACAGCCACCAGATTTAAGAACAGAAGCACAGTTGTCCGACAAAGTCTATGCAGTCGCACCTGCTGAAGGAAATGCACCAGTTAGTGTATTCCAGGAGGACAATGGAGAGGGCAGAGCATTCCCTGCATTATTCCCCAAAGGAGCGAACACCTTTGATCAACCAAGAGAGAAGAATCTGACTCATAGTCAGTATTTCAATGCAAGACTTTTGAATGTAGACAATCAAGTTCCCAAAAATGTACATCTCTTCCATTTTGACGATAGTTTCAATAACTTCAGGCCAACGTGACAGTTCAGCACAACTGAAGTGCAGAACCATGTAGGAAGGCCCAACTGTCGAATCATGGCAAATAGGTCACTGAGCGTTTTCTTCCAGTATTCTGGGGAACCTCGAATGGCAGGCATGTGTGCGAATACATCATCTGCTTTCAGAAACTTGTGGATTTGCTCACTGTCAACATTTTAGCAGTGAATATTTCCCATAATTTTTGTAGGCATGCCCCTTCCACATTGTAATTAATATGCCAGTTTGTCCAGTTCAGCACAATATGGAGCATAAAATATATACTGTGAATCTTTTTCATCAATGACAAGAATTTTTACTTTGGAAATGTTGCCATTTTGGATGTTGGAGATATGTACCAACTACCACCTGTCAAAGCACAACCATTAGTGGTACCAGATCACATACAAGGCATTGAATTATGGCACAATCTCTTACAAGAAATATAGATACAGCTGATGGACTTGTCAATGGAGCATTTGGCACTGTTGTGGTAGTTGATAAGCCAAATACAGATGGTATCATACCCAAAATATGAGTTAGATTTGACAATGGAAACATTGGCAAAAGAAAACTGAAAAAACAGCAGTCACAAATGCTTTAGGGAATTTAAATAGAAAGAGCTGAACAACCTTTGTCAGACATTGCTAATGTCAATAGAAAACAGTTCCCCCTAAAACTTGGATGGGCATCAACTGTGCATAAAACACAAGGACTGACTGTACAGCAAATAGTGTATGACATAAAACAAACTTTCTCATGTGGGTAGGCCTATGATGCACTGAGTCGTGTAACAACACTATCTGAACTTTTTATGAAGAACTTCAATCCAGCTCTTATTTATTGAAGCAAAAAAGTGCACAGACACATTCAAATGATGCAACCCCTTGTCACCAGTTTACCCACGTTACTTGGTAGTCCTTTGCTGACTGTTGTCCATCACAATATTCAAGGTCTTCAGTCCAAAATGTCTGACTTCATGAACAATACTGATGTGATGAAAAATGTAATCTTAATCACATTGACCCACTCAACATTACCCGTGACAAGTTCACCAAGTGTGCAGTTGTTCTTATTTACAGACCACCAAGCCAGTCTTTGACCGCATTCTGTTCTGATTTTACAAAAGTACTTGCTTCTTTAGACCAGAACTCATGTGACAATATCATAATTACAGGAAATTTCAATGAGAACCTCTTGTCTGACAGAACTCATCCAATTCACAAAGTTTTTGGAAATTTTGGCTTCACTCAGCATATCAAGACTGCTACCTCAAAATATGGTTCATTGCCAGATGCAATCTTTACAAAGACTGTTTCATTCCCAAATGTAGTTACAAATGTTATCCAAACATACTATTCTGACCACGAATCAGTTCAACTACAAATAATTAATCATGAGAACAACCTACAGAAATAAACTGTCATCCCAAATTGGGAAACTGAAAGTCAAAGACTGTGGGCCAAAAGTGCAAATGGTTGATATGTTCATTCTCAAGGCCTGGGAGTCCTCAATTGAATCTGAGCTCTTTGGTCCTCACAGACATTGGACAGTTAAATACCTGGTGACGAAAACATAATTTCAACAAAATACTATTCTGTGTAGCCTCAATGACATTGGACTATAATTAGGCTTGTCTGTTATCTGGATGAATGTATTATTCTTTGTAATGCCCTAAAAGCTCTTATAATGCAAGGCAACTCTTTTGTCATACAGAAAAGTCTAAATTTAACTTTTCTATTTTGATCTTGACTTCCATACCTGTATGTTATAGAGTGGAAAAATTAGTTATGACATTCAGAAAACAGATGACTACAAACATGATGATTCAGAAGGGTTGTCATCTCCAGTCATCCAACATCTCAGTGTAGGTAAGTGTAACTATATTATTGTAATTGTTTGCATTTGCATCATAAACATGTTATCCCAGTCCATGTGGAATTAATCTAAAAAACATACATAAGTGCATTGATGTGTAAGTTTGTAATGAACATCTAAAATAACCAATACACTGTTTTTCATTTCAGATTCCAATGCTGCTGCCACTCCTGTTCATCTACAGACAACCTGTCATCCACAGCTGAAACTCCTAAATACTCATTTACCTGTAAACCATAAATAAGAATAGACAGTTCTCAAATATTCCACTTATATTGTCTCTTTAAAATACATATTACTTCCTTTTCTGTGAATGCTGAATACTGGAAATTATTTTGAATATATTTTTTAAAAAATCTGTTACGTTTCAAAATACTTCTACATTTACTTTTCAATAAACTTCGTTATGTGGTTTATTATTGCATTTCAATATTATGTTCCAAGATAATGCATCAATAAATGCAGTTAACTATACTTGTTACTATGTTGTTTTGTTATGCATGCATTCACATTCTTTGCTCAAGAATTGTTAAAAAGATTACAGTTATTCTTATGTTTCATTATCTAAAAGAGCAACATTTGCTAGATTGCAATAAATGTGTGGCTTATATTTGGCTACATCTCTAGAAATAATTATCACAGAATTTTGAGGCTTACATTTTTAAACATCTTATATCAGGGGGAATTTTTTTTAAATTTAATTTGCCTAACCTGTATAACCTCCCACTTGCAACATTAATAGGGGTCAAAGTTCATGACTTCACGAGACAGTTTCACGTACAACTTGTCAACAAATCCAGATACAGGTTGCCATTTTTGCCAAATACGTATTCGCCTTGCGAATGCAGGTCTTGCCTAGTTAGTATTTATTTTGTTTTCTTTGCACGAGTTAAAAACTAATATTTTCTGAAAAAATTTAATTAATATTTCTAAAGAAGACAGAAGTTAAAAAAAATTATGTGGAAAACACCGAATTTGGGAAAAAATAAAATGGAATTTGGAAAAAAAATAAAACTGATTTTATCGGACCCTAGAGTACCATAGTACAGTATGTTAGGATGACATTTACAACACAGCCTTAAGACAGGTATATACTTCTGTGCCAGGACCTACGCCACCAGCGTGAAGCAGATGTTAACCAACTGTAGTTCTGCTTCGAGGGAACGCATCGCTAAGCGATTGGCCGCCGTGCCGCTAGGCGGTTGTGTGTGTGTGTGTTGTTACAAATGAGCATTAAATAACCCTTGTTTATTTTCCGGCCACAGAAAACAATGTTTTATGTTTTTTAAGCATCTTAAGATGTAATTTATTTCTGAATTATTACTTACCTGCTGTACCTAACCATGTGTGTTTTGTTGCGGACCAATCACAGCCCCTGTGTTCCATGTTGCCTCAATGTGTAGTCAGGATTTTTGGGAGGAGCACGTCAGGTTACTGGGAGGGGGTCTACGCCTACGTAGAGCGCTACGTGCGTCTACCGCTGCGATTTTAGTCTTGCCTCTTTTGTGTATTTGTGCTCAGCCTGGATCTGTCCAGTGTCTCTCTACCTAACACATGATCTCCCTCACTGGGGAGTATTATCAGGAGCTTGGGTGCTCTCTCCCCTCTGTTGGTCTTTTCCTGCCTTATTAGACTTGCTCTATCTGCCAGGCATGGAGTCGCCCAGCTCGGGTCTTAATGGGCTTTACTTCTCTCTGCTGTCCCTGGGACGTTGCCAACTTGGTTCAACATAAGCACAAGCTTCATCCTGCCTCACGTGTTGCAGGCTGTGAAAGATGACCCCCCACCCCCCACCTCTCGTTCAGACTGGTTTGCCAGTGTCAGCAAACGGAGCCTGGGGAATGGACACTGACAACTGCCACTGGTGGAGTTTAAAAAGAGAAAAATAAAGAAAGAAAGAAAGAAAGAAAGAAAGAGAACAATGTTAGACAAAGTAAAAAGAGCCTGAGCTCAGGTTTACTTTTAAAATAAATCCTAGTCTAAAGAAAGCTTCAACACATCTCCATCAGGGTTGGGATCACCTAAATGGTAAATAATTACAATTATGACATAATTATAACTGTATTTGTAATTTTAAAAGTTCAGATAATTGGCTTTGTAGTTGTAATTGGCATGTAAGTTTAATAAAAACTGTCATTTACAATGTAATTAAATGCAAAACTGGGAAACCATGTTACATCTTAAACATGCACAGTTAATTATTATTAAAATGTGTTTTGTATCAAGTTTACCAGTTGGTTCTTCTTAACTATTTAATGAGAAATATAAATTTAGGGGTATACTGACAAAAAAAGGCTCAAACGTCCACACCAAAAATATTTATACCAATATTTTCATTGATTAGGAAGTCAAACAAAGTAACCAAGAGATTGAAAAACAAAACAAATCAGATGATAGATAAGATCTTTAGTGCGTTTTACAGCTTATTTAAGACATTGGTCAAAACCGACCCATTATCAAGCAATAAGTGACAGATATCAGTCCCTGCAATTACTTTTAATTTATTTCATTTTGTGAGCAATTTTTATTTAATTTGAGGAAAAATTTAGAGTTCTTTCAATAATTTCAGGTTAAAAACTAGGCAAGACCTGTATTCGCAAGGCCAATATGTATTTGGAAATTGAGAAAATTGACAAAAATGACAACCTGTATCTGGTTTGTTGACAAATTTTTTTCTACTAAATAAATTGAAAGTAATAATGCAGGAAAAACAGAAGACTGACCTTGACCTTAAATATGACCTTGAGACGAAGGTCAAGGTCACATTTTGAAAGGAAATGTTGTTCAATAGTACTAGTCTGAGCACTATATCACAATTTGTGGTCAAGTTATAGGGAAAAAAGTATATATATATATATATATATTTCTTTTTTTTGTGACGTCATGAACTTTGACCCCTACCGATCTTTTTACTGGTAGGTTGTCCAGCTTGGGTCCAAATAAATAAAATACTTGAGATGAGCTTTTCTTAAATGTAAGCATTCAACTTGTACGATTAATATTTATAGAGATATGGAAATTTTTGATTTTTGACACTTGATGCAACCTTGACATTTTGTCTCCAAAAAAGGTCGACTGCACATCGTTGATATTACTCTTATGAGATGACATACGTGTCATTAGTGTTGCAGTAATAGCCTCGGAGGAGTTCCAGGACATAGAAGTTGCGGAAGAAAAATAATAGGAAGAACTCCTACGAGAACAATGACTGCCATCACGTGAAATGATTGAAAATGTATTGGATTGGATTGGACATTGTCTTTAACGTCAATTAATGTACAAATATTTATATGGCAGAAAAATGTTGAAATTGCTAGTTTTCCCGCTAAAGTTCGCAGCCCACTTGAGGTCAAAGTGGTCCATATTTGACCCTTGAACTAAAATATGTTTGACACCCCTGCTCTAGATAAAACCCATTATGAGACCATGGTCCAATATGTTCCCTCTGCTCTGTCCTTTTTATCTCTTATAGACATTATATTTCAGTGTTTATTCATGATGAGTTTTTGCTGATCGTTACTTGATCACTCGACCATTACTGATTATCTGTATTAACTTCTCTGTCGGAGTCAATGTTTATCCCCTCAGGGCTGTAAAAGTAAAGGGCATTTTAACCCCCGCAGCATTAACTTTTATTAGAGCTGCTGAGGGGTTGAAATGCCTCCTGTGAGCCCATTGCTCTGTAACACAGTCTGCACGCCTCACGCCAGCTTGTTTATTGTTGAATTATATGCAGCATACACAGGCCGATTGTCCCGTGACTTTGACTTGAACACACACACACACACATGCACGCACACACACGGTGGTGACAGGGCAGGAATGAGAGGTGTGAAACAAAAGAGCCAAAGAATGTGAGGATGACAGGTGCAGGGCATTTTTTTCGCCTGTCATTCTAGCCGTGTCCTCCCGTCGCTCACGGATTGTTCTGGACTCCAGTAGCTGCTCATCATCTTTCATATAGCGACAAAACTCAAAGAACACATGAAAACATCTGCTTTAAGGATTGCAGGAACTTTGTGAAGGGATTTAAACATGTTTTTAGTAAAGTAACATCATTCTGGTTCATCAGAATGAATGTAATTATATATAGATAGAGCCATTTCATTGTTGCAAATCACACAATTGTAACGTATTTAAAGCTGCTAGAGACAAGGATTATTTATCAGATAAAGACAAAGTGTAGGCCTCATAAATTAATCAATCAAAGATCATTTGCTTTGAAAAGAAGAGATGTAAAAGGCTGAGATCGAGGCTTGAAAATTTGTTTTGATCTAAACCCTCAGTTTATTGAAATTTTCAAAAAAGTTTTGCGCATTGCATTGTGGGATGTGGTGTCCCATAGGCGGTTGCATTGAAGTGTTTTTACTTAATTCTTACCATGATTTCTTTGTACATTTTTGTTCTAATTTGTTCCCTGTATTCCCTGTGATATCACCTCATGCCGCCAGACATTTAGTGCATTTTTCTGCGTAAACCCCAAATATAAGCATCCACCATTTTTTTGCCGCAACAGAGTTTTTGTGTCAAACTCAAGAAATCACAGTAAGATTGAAGTAAAAACATTTCTATGCATCTGTCTATAGGACTCCACATCCCACAATTGTACAATTGTACCAAACTTTCTTGTCAATGTGAATTAGAGAGTGTTTCCAGTGGAGAACAAAACAAATTTTCAAGCAGCAATTTCAACCATTTCATCTTCTTCATTTCAAGCAAATTATCTTTTGATGATTTATATAAATCTATGGTAAAAAATATAGTCCCCACCAGCTCTAAGATGTCATGTTAGGCTGTAGAAAACCAATAATAATCATGAATCCTTTCCCAAAACATGCACTTTGTACAGGAAACAGTAGTTTATGGATTTATCGGCCACGATCTAATTGTTTCTATACTTTGGATATCAAACGGGAGCAAATGTCGCAGCTAAATCAGTGTTCTTGCCACCGCTGTTGAGCGTAGGGGACACCAGCGCTGTGATTCAACCAGAATAGGGGGGTTTTCCTTTTTTTTTTTTTCTTTTTTAAACAGTAGCGTAATATTTGTTGCATACTTGGACACGAAAGGGACTTCCAAACGTGTCCGTGTTGTTTAAACTCTCTCTTTAATCTGCACAATCGAGAAGCGAATACAACTTAATTCGGGTCAGATGGGGTCGGGCCGTGTTCTGTCGGGCTCAGGCCGGGTCAGGACTTCTTTTTTTAGCCCGATTAAAGCTCTGTGTGCATCCTACACTTTGTAACCCATAATTACTGTCCACTATAAACAGTGTGCTTCATAATCTTTACATTTTTTACTGCGGGTCCCACATAATAAAACACTGCAACACTTGTTTGCGCGCCACGTGATCCACTTACACTGTGAGAACCCTGCATTAGGACAAGCCTCTGAAGAAGACTGGCAGCTGACAGTCGAAACATGAAAAATAAAGGAAATAATAATGAATAAAAGAAAACTTTAACATATAAATCTAAAAATGTTTGGCCCCCATGGACTGATTTGTATGTTATTAAGCTTTTATGACTCGCAGCACTTAATGTATTTTTACATTTTTTTTGCTAAATTCCTTACATATTTTATTTGTTGTGCTGAACATTTGTGTAAAATGTTCCTGAGTGGTGTTTTTTGTCCGTTTGTTCCAAGGCAGCCTTTCTGTCCCTGTAACTTACCCACAGTGGGAACCTTTAGTCTTTCTAACACAGGAGACACACACACACATAGTGCACTGGTTTACAGTTACACTCTCTTTTAGCCAGCAGCACGCCCGTGTTCCTACAGTATTTAGATAAGCAGGTTGCCTAGCAGCCATGCTGAATACACTTTGTCCATGTTTCATATACATATCCAAATAGAATGGAAGTTTACTTTTGTTGGCAGATCATCAGAGCTGGTTTCAGGGTGAGGTACTTGTCTCTGCTTGCTCAGTTTTAACAGTTATGTTGCATTTGTGAACACGTTTCCTAAAGGTAAGATGTATATATTTACACCTGTATCCAAGCAGAAAGAGTGTTTTATGTCTGTAAATAGGACGTTGTGGAGGCTCTGTAAATACACCAGGCCTGAGAGGACACTGGCACTGATGGTGGGAGTCATGCTAACGTAGCCCAGATGAATGGCAGCCCCTGTTTGAGAACCCCGCCTGCCCCGGTCCTCCAGGGACAGTCTCAGGCACCGGCTCAGAATAGGGTGTTGTTGGAGAAGGTTAAGGGTTACCTTAGCAGCAGAGAACATGATAAATGGGAGATTAATCGGTTCGCTGCTTTTGAATTTTATCTAATCTTAATGAGTTCATGGCTGAGGAGGCTGGAGTGAGTTTTTAAAGTTGTTCTAATTAGAAATGTTACAATGGCCACGATTACATGATGTTTTATTAATTTGAACTCTGCTTCATGTTTAGTGGAACTAATTATTCCGAATTGAGGTTCACATTGAAAACGGATTTATTTGCCTTTATTCAATTCCGCTTTAGGTCTGGGGAGTGAGAAGGGTTCTGATTGTTTATAAGTAAGCATAACTTAAAAACACAACTTAATAGAATTATGTAATTACATGCTAAGAATGATGAAGTTATATTGTTCCAATTAGGGATTATTTAAAAATAAACTTAATTCATATAGCACTTTAATTTAAGTGTTATCAAAAAGTACAAGTAGCCAGTCATTCAACCTTTTAAGTTCTGGAAAATTTGGACTTTTAAGTTAATGAACTTAAAAAAAATTGAGGCAATCAATGGCCTGAAGTTTTTGAGCTGTGGTGACTTATTCAGGTTTACAATATAGAAAACTACATAATAAGAACTATTTTCACTTTTATTTTGATTGTAGTTTTGAAGCAGCAGCTCGATGATAACACATTGTTTCACTTTCGTCCTCTGAGCAGGAGGAGGAGATGGGAACTAATCATCGGTAAATAAAGCCCAATAAAACTATGGAAAACAATCAACAGGAATAAATATTTGCTCCCTGGTAAAGATAGTAGCTCTAACAACCGGTACATTGATAAACTTGGTCATATTACTGCCTGTGCAATTCAAAAATTAAAATCGGAATAATCCAACCACCTAATTTGGAATTACCGTACCATTTTCATTCAGAATTATGTGTTAACATTACAAGGTCAGTTTAGGTACATTTTAAAAGAAGTCATGTTATCGATCACATTTCTACGCCAAACCATTACTGAGTAAATTAAGTTCATAAATGTAGCTTCATTTAGAGCCTGAGAATTTATTTTATTTGTATTTTGAATTTAATTAATTGGTGTTTTTTTATTTGAAAAATAATTGTACATTTTGACAAACCTTTTATTTTATATAGATGCTTTTGTGGAAAAATAAATGAAGTTGCAATTGTGAAAGATTTGGTCTCTTTCCTTTTTAAGTTTATACATGAGATGTTTATTGTATGCAAGGGAACCATGGTAAAATGTATTACCAAGTACTTTGAGTACTATTTAATTGAGCTACTTTTTACATGTACTTGAGTATTTTATGTAAGGCTTACTTGTACTTGTACTTGAGTAAAAATGAGTTTATGGCTGAGGAGTTTTTAAAATTGTCCTGAGTAGAAATGTTACAATGATTCCTAAAGTTTTCAGGAACTATTTAACTGTGTGTAGAACTGTTCGCTCTATGTATGATGTGTTTTTCTCTCTCGGGGTTTGGTTTATCTTGTAGCTGTAATCAGAAACCACACTGGCATTTTTAGTTTGTTTCAAACCCAAAGTGGGACAATGACACAAGGCTGCTTGTTACCCTATTTCCAGTGACTCCATTGTTCACTTGTGCGTGTTTACTGCCGCTGGGAAAGGTGCCATTTACATTTGGCGTAGGCTTGGAACAATAGGGCAGATTCCATTAACTGGATCCAGTTGTTTTTGCCCTTGTCTGGGAAAACGTTCTCTCTCAGTTTATATTATTTTTAGAGCTGTCCATGAAAGATAGGTAATAAACGTGTTTTTTGTCCTTGACACAACAGGGACAGGGTGTAGTAGTGGGACGATGGAGAAACCGTGGGTACTATCCACCAGTTTTTATGTTTACGCCTCGTTGGGGTTTTTCAGAATCTTTATTTTTAGTCTGTGTGCAATAAACGTGGCCTAGTGAAGCATCTCCTTTAACCAGATAGTGAAAGAGGGCCTGTGCCTGTGTGGGATAGGAGAACACTGGGTGTATTATTTACACACAGCTGATGAAGCATTTATGAGCAGTGTTTTCACTTCTTTCATGTTCCAGTGAGGAATCAAACTCGTACTTCCTTTCTCGTCATATTCTGAACCTGCTTATCCTGTTAGTGGTGGCAGTGTACTGGAACTGATCCCAGTTTGATGTGTGTAGAAGGAACGTTTATACTAGACCAGACATGGACAAAGGGCCTCAATCTAATTTGTGCCGCACCGCAAAGTAAATGCACAAAATGACATAAAAATACACAGAAAAGCAAAAATAACACACAAAATTGCTCCAAAAACACACAAGACTAATAACTACTAATAAAAATGGAAAAATATATACAGACAACAAAAATGAGTCCAAAAACATAAATAATTTACAGATTGAGAGATAGAAATACACAAAACTACAAGAAAATACACATAAAATCACACAAAACTACATAAAAATTAAGCAAAGTCCAAAAAGTTACAAGATGACAACAGAAATACACAAAATAGTAAGTTATGCAAAACAGCAACAAAAATCCACAAATTGACTCATCACACAAGACATAAAAAATGTACAGATTGAGAGACAAAAAAATCCACAAAACCACTACAAAATATAGAGAAATTACAGAAAATCACACAAAAATTACAAAAAATATCCACAAAATAATGAATTATGCAAAGCGGCAACAATAATACACAAAATGAGTTGAAAAACACAGAAAACAACAAAAATACAAAACACTGCTAAAGAAACACAACAAACACACAAAATGAGAAATAATATAAAAAACAGACACATCTCTAAAAATACACAAAACTGCAATACAATCACAGAATTCCTTTGTATTCCTGCTCAGATTGGTCATTGGTTCTAAATGTGGCCCTCAGATCAGACAATCACTTTTTTGTTGCCACTACTCTGACAAATGATCTAGACCGTCTGCAAAATTCATGGAAACAGTTTATTTTATTTCATTTTCAATTTCTTCAGCTAAAAGTCCAAGTTTTGAAACGTCAACACAAATTAAAGTAATTTTACTCAGCCCAACATGGAATTTATTAGTAATATGTCTTGGAACCACATTTGTACAATGTAAATGAAATGTTAATAAAGAGCTTTAGTGTTGGCGTGTTCCCAGAGAACATTAATAATAACCTTTTATGAACATGTGTCTGCATCCTTTATCAGGGGTGATTGATTCTGTGGATCAGTTTCACACATAATTGCTTTTATCTATTAAAAATGTGCACTACAAGACTGGGAAATCCCTTTTTTTCACCAGAAATGATGATTTTGATGATGATGATTTGATAATTTTTCAGATTTAAACATCAGTTGAGGCTTGGAGTATCAAAGATAGTCCTCATTGTGTTCTAATGAGCCGTGTGATGTTTTTTAGACCTTGGAAGCGTTACACCGGTCTGTCTTCCTGCTTATCAAGTTGAGTCAACATAAACCAGCAGGTACACTCTCAGCTTTTAACGGCTGTTTATTTGCATGGACAGGGCGAGCTTTTGCAATCGTTACACCCTGTGCAGCAGAACCTGTCCCACTGTGGGTGTGGGGGGGGTCATCATTGGGTTTGTTTTAATTCTTAAATCTATTCGTCTCGTTTCCTCGCTGCATGAAAAGCCACAGCTTTCCCTTATTTGATGCTCATTGCTGCTGTTCACGAGGAACAGATTTGAATGGATTTTGGATACAAACGCCATTTACTCAGAGATGAGAAACACAGGCAGTGTCGGAGAAAGAATGCAGCGTGGAGAGATCAGATTCTCCGTGTGGGAACGCCTCTTTTGTGAGCTGGAGCAATAAAAGGATGAAGGATCTGGTATGTGTGGGAGGGCAGTAACTTCTCAATGCCCTATTATTTGTTCGCCTTCTCGGACATTAAGTGTTGCCAATCTAATAATCAGATGAAGAAAAAAAACGTCTCCTTTCAGTTGGACGCCTTTTTTGTAAAAGGTTGAAACTTTGATGTTGCTTTGCAATCATTTGATGATTTTTTTTTAGAATTATTTTTATGTTATGATAGTAAGAAGTAAATTCCTTTGATGCTGAGCCCACTCAGGTCAGAGCTGCTTTCCTGTTTTGAGAGATTGGAGCAGATGGGTTCACAGCATAGATCATAGAGCACAGGGACACATGGAAACTGTAGACATTTCCTGCACTCTTCCACACCAAAAAATTACACCAAACCACAACAGCAAAAAAACAAAATTATTTTAAAAAAACAAACTAATAAACAGAAAAATGTGCAAAAATACATAAAATTAGTTGAAAAACACACAAAATGACAACAAAAACAGACTCAACACACAAGATGACTAAAAAATAAAAAATAAAAAAATATACAAAATGACAAAAATACACAAAACTACAACTAAAATGTAGAGAAATGACAGAAAATCACACACAACTACAACAGAAAAACACAAAATGTGAACAAAAATACAGAAAAGAAAACTGAAAAAAATCGAATTTAGTCCAAAAACTTACAAGATTAAAACAAAAAATGCACAAAACTAACAGAAAAATATACAGAACAACAACAAATATATGCAAAAGAACAACTGAATTATACAAAATAACAGTAAATTGTGCAAAACAGCAACAAAAACATGTAAAATTTATTGGAAAAACACACAAAAGAGCAACAAAAATCCACAAAATAACTACTGAAAACACATATACATATACAAAACAAACATAATTGCTTATATCAACACACAAGAGGACTAAAAATAAAAAATGGAAAAATATACAAAATCCTCCAGGAGGAATTATAGTGAAACATAGCCAAACCATCAAGTTTTCTGCTTTGGTGCCATGTTTGAAAAGTTAAGAACCAAAATACGCTGCTTGCGTGTGACGTCATCACGTATTTGTGATGTAAGAGAAACCGATAAGTGGCATTGACAGGCAAGCAAACAAAGGATTCCTAGGAATTGGATTACTGGGAACCAGTTATCATCCCTACTCATTACACACAAAACATCAAACATTTACAGAATGACAGAAAACATAAAAAAAATAGTCCAAAAACTTACAAGATGACAACAAAAATGCACAAAACTAACAGAAAAATATACAAAACAACAACAAAAATCCACAAAACCAGAACTAAAATATATAGAAATGACAGAAACTCTTTCCATTCTATTTCCATGTTCACCAGGCTTTTAGAACAAGGTGGTGTAAGGGGAGGATGCAGTCTGCTGCTAAAGGCACATGAAAGGAAAGCAGATTAATACATCATGGTTACAAAGGTGTTACTCAAAGCTTTGCTGCTACAAACCATGAACAGCTGGTGTTTGCTCTCCCAGCTAACAGGGTGCCAGTGTACGTTTGCCAACAGACACAGACTGCGTTTATTTCTGACACCAGGTTGATTTTGTGTAAAAAAAAAACAAAAGACAAACTGGTGGCTGTAACTGTGTTCTGTCTAATACTGAACTCTGTGTCCCCTGGGATGGTCTCAGCTAACTCACCACAAACAAAGATGACAAGAGAGGAAAGAAAAGCTGCTCTGTTCCTTTTAAGGCTTTAACAATTATTCCCCTCTAGTAGAATCTGGTGACTCAAATTTATTCCCACGGGTACAACTCTGTTAACTCATTCAGTGCCAGCCATTTTCAAAATTTCTACCCCCCTCAATTTTTTAAAGACCCACAGAATATTTTGTCCTATGACAATCTGAATTCTGACACCATTTCCGAACGATTAAAGTCTCTAATTTAATCAGAAAAAAGACATTTGTTTCTAGCTTGTTTCGTTCCTCTGTAATCAACAGTTGAATAGAGGCAAGTTTCACACAAATTGCCAGTTTGTGACAAAAAGCTGAGAAAAACGGCTTTTTTTGAAAAAAACTATTAGTGACTTTGAAGCAATTTTTTTTGCTTTAATGACACCTCAGCATTAGTTTCCTTCTATGAAACTACAAAAACAACACTGAGACCAGGCTTTTGATGGCAAAATTATTATTATTTTGCTATCTATGTCAGAGTTGAATGGATTTCTTACTGTATTATGGCTTTCCTCCAAGTCTCTCCCCCATCATTTCCTCCTCATCCCGGACATGCCGAGTGTCAGCGCTCGCCCCATTTTTTTGATTGTTTTATCTCACCATCGCGACACTCGCAACAGTCCACTTAGTTCCACACATGCTCTGGTCAAGTGTGAGCTGCTGGAAACTTCAGCATCAACTCTCGTAGTTCCATTTTCTGTCTTGTAAACTCCTTTCCTCTTCCTCTTGCTCAGTTTCAAATTTTCTTAGTTTGTGACATCACAAGTTGAATCAGGAAAGAAAATACCCTCCCCTCTGCTGGTATCTCCACCCTCCCCCTGATGAAGACTTTTGCGAGAGTCTGCCATTGTTTTTCCTGCTAGCGAAGGAGTGATGGCTAATGGTAAAATGACATACAGAACTTGTAGGTTGCAAAGACTAGCATGTTCGGCTTGTTTTGGCACACCCCGTGGAAGAGAAGGGCGGGGGAGGGGGAGGTCTTTACAACTCCAGGAACACACCCCGCATAACGGAGCATTCTGAAAGAGCTAATTTATACAAATTCATAAACTTCCCCTGTTGCTTGATTCATGTTATGTTTTGACCAAAAGCACAGATATGTCATTATTTTAGACCACAGGGAACTGTTTTAAAAAGTAAAAAAAAATATAATATTTCCCCTTTAATATGTATTTCAATATTTGATTGATCATAATGTATACTTTCATATTTAAATAGATGTTGCACTGCATGTTTTAAGTCTTGATATAAAAGATTTTAATGCATCAAATATTGCTATTTTACTTTAACTCTCTCACAAGCTGCGTTTCCCACTGACCGTGTCCGACAACTTCTCTGAAACTAAGTTCATGGAGGTTTGAATGTGTGTAATCCTGTTTGTCTCAGCTCTGTCCTCTTTGACTCCAAAATGTTCTGGTGAATTAGATTTTTCTCTACCACATTGCAATTAAAAAAAAAAATCTAGGTACTACGAGATTAAAGTTGTAATTTTTTGAGAATAAAATTACATATATATTTTTAGAATGAAGTTGCATTTTAATATAATCATAATTTTATGAGATTAAAGTCACAATATTTTGAGAATGAAGTCGTACTTTTATGAGAATAAAGTCGTATCTCAATAAAATCATAATTTTATGAGATTAAAGTCAATATTTTCAGAATAAAGTAATAATTTTAAGAAAATGGTCATAATTTTATCAGAAAAAGTAATAATTTTGTGATAAAAAAAGTCATATCTTAATAAAATCATGTTTTTTTTAGATTAATTGTGTTTTTACTTAAGTCTTTGCCTCAGTATTTTTACTTATTGTTTATCCCTGTAAAGCGTCTTTGAGCACTGTAAAAGCGCTATACAAATAAAATGTATTATTATTATAATTATTACTTTTGGCCTTTTTTCCACTAAGGGACAGCACATGTGAGTGAGTATAGTATAGTGTGGCTTGCTTAGGTGAAGGTTTGTCTTAGAACACACTCAGAAATGATCAGTAACTGTTTTTTTTCATTTTGTTCTGAGAAGTAACGAGAGCAGCGACTACTAAAACGAGCATTTTAATACAAAATAAGCTGTAAAATACATATCTCAGAAATATGGAAAAATTGTAAAGGACACTGTTTGACTGTACTCTATGAAAACTAATAAATACGTGTATAATGTGATTTCTACAATGATTGTATGAATAAAAACAAGTAAAAAACAAAAACGCAGCTATATCGACGCCAAAATAGAAAACACGATTTATCTTGAATCTCGATATATTGCCCAGCTCTACTTTGAACCTTCCTGCGGGCCAGACTAGATGCTCTGGCGGGCTGAACTTGGCCCATGGGCCTTGAGTTGGACATTAGTATTGTAGGTGATACGATGTTGCTGTTTTTCCTCATCTTGGCAAAAATTATTAGACATATATGCAGCAGGAACAACGCTAACATTGTTTCTGTTTCTCGTGCAGCTCTGATTGGGTGGAGATCCTGGAGCCGCGCTCCCACGAGCGCATGTATGTGAATCTGATCACCGGTGAATGTGGCTGGGAGCCCCCTCCAGGTGTTCCAGTCCGCCAGGCCGACGGCAACCAGTGGTGGGAGTTATTTGACCCCCAGAGCGGCCGCTTCTACTACTACAATTCCACGGGGCGCCGCACCGTCTGGCACCGACCAAAGGGGGCTGATATAGTCCCCCTGTCCCAGCTCCAGGCCATGAAGCGCTGCAGGGCCAAACAGGCCAAGCAGGCCGAGGGCCACAGGAGCACACCTGAGACCACAGGGACTATCAGCAGCGTGGGAAGCCTCCCATCAGAGAAGGAACCAGATTGTCCTGGACCCAAAGAACCAGAGAACAACGATGAGGGTGCAGAACCTGAGCTGGACCCAGCAGTGGACAGCAGGTCACAGGGAGACGGGAGCAGCACCGATGGAAGCAAAGACTCACAGAGGTAAGAAACACCAACAACAGTACGACTGAAAAATAATAATAAACACCAACAACAGTATGACTGAAAAATAATAATAAACACCAACAACAGTACGACTGAAAAATAATAATAAACACCAACAACAGAACGACTGAAAAATAATAATAAACACCAACAACAGTACGACTGAAAAATAATAATAAACACCAACAACAGAACGACTGAAAAATAATAATAAACACCAACAACAGAAAGACTGAAAAATAATAATAAACACCAACAACAGAACGACTGAAAAATAATAATAAACACCAACAACAGTACGACTGAAAAATAATAATAAACACCAACAACAACAACAGTAAGGCTGGAGAGAGGGTTCAGATTCAGGATTAGTGGATTGTTTAACAAACCTTCTGCTACACTTTAAACTGTTCCAAAGAGCAAAACTAAACATTTTCTCCTCCTTCAGTTTTTATTCTCTAAGGACGGTGGAACAGTCTGCTGGAGTATCTGAGAGGAGCTGAGAATATTACAGTTTTTAAACGTAACCAAAAAACCTAAATATTCAGTCTGGCTTTTATCTAGTGCTTTATGATTTTTATAATTTTTAAGGTTCTTAATTTTGTAGTTTTATGTTTTAAAAAGTTTTTCCTTCTCTGCTTTATTTTTGATCACTGACTTTCTTATTTTATCATCTTTTTAATTATTTTATTAAATTGCTTCATCAAATTGAAAATAATAAAGAAATATATTCATTAACAACCTTTTTTTTCTATGACAAGCTAAAACTGTTCTCCCAGTGAAGTCCAATAATAGACAAAAACTAGCAATATGTCGACAGTCTACCACTTTGTTTGATTATGTTGCCATGGTAACACATGTACATGGTGTCTGCCTGCAGATCTGCCCTTATTTTAAGTCAATGTGCTCAGAAGTGAACTTTCTTGACATACTGTAATACCCGTATATGAAACTATCAGTGCCTACAATCTTTTACTGTTGTGTAAACTTATTTTAAGCTTCTCAATGAATCTGATTGTGTCTGATACATTTTAAGTGTTAATGTTAAACTCAAATAAATGTTTGTTTCCTACAAAAGAGAACATCAATATAAAAAGGCTTACATTGTTTTAACAGTTCTATAATTTAGAAGTATTATTATCTGCGGACACTTAACATGTTTAACTCAATGTGCTGCCAGCCATTTTCAGAACAGTTAACCCCCTCACTGCCAGCCATTTTACAACATTTTGACTGATTTTAAAGACCCACAGAACATTTTGTAATATGACTATGTAAAATCTGAAACCAGATTATGAAAGAATAGACTCTACTTTTATCAGAATTTTCTTTGTTTCTAACTGGTTTCGTTCTTCCGTAATCAGCAGTTGAATATAGGTAAGTTTCACACAAAAGGCCAGTTTCTGACAAAAAGCTGAGAAAAAAAGCTTTTTCTGAAAAAATCTTGCTAGTGACTTTGAGTGACACCTCAATATTGGTTTCCTTCTATAAAACAACAAAAACAACACTGAGACCGGGCTTTTGATGGCAAAATTATTATTATTTTGCTATCTGGGCCAGAGTTGTATGTTCCCCTACCATATTTTGGCCTTCCTCCAAGTCTCCCCCCCTCAGTCTCTACACACTCAACTACCTCCTACTCCCCGACTTGCAGAGTCGACCCGTTTGGCCTGGGTTGTTGATCGTCTTCTCTCACGATCATGACACTCTCAATAGTCCACTTAGGTCCACACATGTTCTGCTCGAGTGTGAGCTGCTAGGAGCTTCACCTTCTTTTCTCGTAGTGCTTTTTTATCCCTCGTCCATGGTTTCTCCCTCCCTGCTGATGGTGCACATCACGGCTAATCTCTCATCCAAAGGTACATTGCTGCCACCTACAGGGCACCAATTGGTCACTGCATCATAGTACAATGCCGATATTCGTTGGAGAGGTCCGTAACAGTGTCTCCTAGCAACCGCCGTTGAAAAACACAATTGATGTATATTTACGTCAATGGCAGTGAGTGAAATTAAGTGTTTGGCTTGTAAAACTACTTTCGGAACTTTAAAATGAACAATTAAACTTGACTAAAAGTTGACTGAAATAAGAAGGACTAAAAAACATTTTCTTTTGGTCGACTAAAACTATTGAGGACTAAAATATCTCAAAAACTGAAACCAAATGTTATCTTCAGATTACAGTAAAACTAAAACTAAATCCTTAAATGCCTGCCAAAATGAAAACTGCTTTCAGGATTATTTTGTATTTCAAGCACTGAGTCCAGACCCACACTGACTTTTTGTTTTCATTCTCACTTATCTGAACATTCCATATGTCCCATGTTTCCACACCGCTGCCTGTGAACCGTGCTTAGCCAATTCAGCAAATCGCTACCAAATGGGGGAAAGCAGCCAGTAGCATTACAGAGCACCAGGTTTCCCCTCACGCTAGGCTTCCAGAACAGGCCTTAACACTAAGTCATTCACAGATCCAAACCGCCGTCCGTCCTTTCCCTCTGAGCTAGATTCCATACATGCCACTTGTGTTGGCCCTGGCCTACGGCCCATTAAGGCCGTCTTAGTGCCCTTCTGTGTGCTCACCGCTACCCTGCTCTGCTTCACTCCACTGCTCTGCTCATTTTGCTAAAACAAACCCAGCCCAGGGCCATGCAGGGCTATAATGCCGCCTCCTCTCTGTGTGCATGTGAAAGAGATGTCAGAGGTTAACAACATGCTGAAGTAATACATCCTAGAGTTTTATCCAGAATTACAGAAGCTCTAAAGTTTCACCTGTACCTCATGTTGACCATCATGTGTATGTGAAGATGTAAATCCCCCCTCCCACTCTTCTTCAGTGACTCAAACTTTCCCAGAACTTTAAAACAATGTCTTGCTGTGCCTCATGCAGTGGTTTAATGCACTTTGTTTGATTCCCTTCTTGTTGTCTATATAATATGTGTCAAACTCAAGGCCCAGGGGCCAAATCCAGCCTTTCAGAGCATCCGATTTTGGCCGCAGGAGAAAGTGAAAATGACATTAAAAAAAACATGAGTCGTGTAAATTACCAAATATTTCAGTCTTAAAATTGTTGTTTAAAAACTCTAAATTTTTTCCAAAATCCTGCAATTTTTCTGATATTATTCCACCAAATATCCACAAATTAAATGAAAATTGGTCTAAAAATGAATAAATCAAAGGACATTTAAGTATCTGTAACTTATTGCTTCGGCAAGGCAAGGCAAATTTATTTGTATAGCGCATTTCATACACAAGGCAACATGCTTTACATGATCAAGAAGTGCAACAGAAAACATTCAAGCTTAAAAAGCAATAATAACATTAAAATCAGCAGCAACAAGATGATGATGAAGCTTAGATATTGTTGATGCCTTCCATACTTGGTCTCATTTAGAACTGGAAGTGCAAACTGGGCCACATTAATGTTGAAATTGTTTGTTTTTCCGCCTAAAACCATGGGCCCACTTGGTCCATATTTGGCCCTTGAACTAAAATGAGTTTGACCCCCTGATCTATATGGACCTTGACGTGCACATCTCTCATTCACATTTCTACTCACTGGAGGCTTTAAAGAATCAAAACAAACTCAAAGTTGGTTCGTCTTATGATGAAGGCAACGAGGAATAACCTGCTGTGATCACAACGATTTGAGGTTAATTGTCACCTAATGGGAAAATACTGTAAATGTCACACTAACGTTCTACTCATATTAAGTTTGATGTCAAAATTATCATGTAATGCATTCACATTAGATACTATGAAAGGATCGGAAGCGGAATGTAAAATCATCCTGGGACCGGCTTCGAGTTAAAAGTCAAACATTCCCTTTTCAAAATAAAAGCACCTCTTCTTGTCTTCCATTAGTTTTTAATGCTTTTATAAATAAATAGGGCTCTTGTTTTGAGGTAAACCGGACATTTTGTCAGTAGTAAATGGCGGACAATATGGAATCTCCGAAATGTCGGCATAAAATGTGTTTACGTGAGTTTTATGGATCAAATGAGCACGTGTTGATATTCTACTTGATCACTTTATCACTTAAAATGTTTTCAGAATCAACAGAGATACTGTATTTAGCCTCAGTGTGGTTCAGGGTTTTGTCCTTGTAGGTTCCAAATGCATCTTAGAAAACTTTGAAGTGTACTTCAGTGGTAACGGTCATCAACGTATTTGTAATTAATCTAAATTAATACACTTAATTAGGAACAGATTGATTACCTGCATGAATACATAGCACTTTTCTGTGCACTTGTTTGGAGCAGTGGGTGCGCACTGTAGCTGCTACCAGCCAAAATACAGCGCTTAGGGGCGCTTCCAACTTGCAATTTTGACGTCATTTGAAGCCGGAGTCTGCGCAGTAGGGTCCGGCGGGAGGAGCTCTGGTAACACGCCCCGCCCATTTAGCGTACTGCCCTGATGACTTACGCAGCTCAGCTACGCCAAAAACATAAGCATCTTTTTTTAGACCTTACCAGATGTATTGTACATCATCTATGTGCAGATGTTTTATTACGATTTGGTTTTAAATACAATTTCAGTCACAATAACTAACAATATCAAGAAACATAGCATTTCAGTTACTAGGTTCTGATCACAAAGAGAGCTACGCAAGATCCGCAACTGTCAATTATTGTCATATATGATGTAAAAACCCATTTTTCAACCTCAAATAACAAACTTCATAGAAAAATGAACTTGAACACAATGTAGGGTGATATTAACTAATGATCACAGCAGAGTTTAGGTTTGGAAAAATATTATCTGACGAGTATTTTAACTTAACAGTTTGACCCACATCCCATTTGTTATCATTGAGGAGGCGGGGTTTATGACCTATATTGCATCAGGGGGAGCTCTAGCAATAAAAGCTTCACTCCACTGGGAGCTTGTCCTGTCCATTCTTTTTACAGTCTATGGTTTGGAGAAATAAAACGTAGCATTAGACCTCGACCAATTAATCAGTCGATTTTAGTATTCACTGAATAATTAACATTGGTAATTAATCTGTAATATGTAACTGATGTATTAACTTTTTTTGCTGCACGGAAATTCTGTGACTCTGTGCTGAGCTTTCTGTATTATCGTCAGCAGTAATTAATACCAAATAGCAACACTGGGAGAAGTCACGAGTTCAATAGTAGTTTAATTTATCAATGTTTACTGTTTGGATTTTTAGCAACTTTACGTTTTTTTTTTTTTTTTTTTTTTACATTGTATTCTGGAAATATAGTTTGCAGTTAGTTTACAGTTCTGTGTTACTAATTAAAGTTCCTTATTTTAATGTATTAAATGTTTTAATTGTTTGACGTGAATCATATTTTAGGTATAATAATTTGTGTTCATGTACAATATATATCCTGTGTATATATGTTCTTATTTCATATATAGACCGATACATTGGTTATCAGTAGATACATCTAATATTGGTGTCAGGATTGGCCCCAAATTCCATATCGGTCGGGTTCTACTTAGAATAATTACAGTAATAATAAGATGTTTTATTGGTTCTTCCTTTAAGCTCATAGTGATACTTGGTATGATTGGTATTTCCTCACAGCTCAAAAGTTGTGGGTTTGTGTCCAATTTTTCTCTGGGGTTTTTCTGTTCATGTTATCACTTCCTCTCTGGGAGTTTGCTGGTTCCCTTTTTCCTCCCACCATCCACAAACATGTTCAGTTCATTTACATTTTTAGCTTTTTTTATATACAGTGAAGTGTTGTATTTATGTTTTTGATCTTCTACTTGGGAAGCTGAAATATATTTCAGGATCTGTTATGTCAAAAGAAGCATATTAAAGTTTTTTACACTCTATTTATTTATTGTAATGTAATTTGACTTACTATCAGCAGTATTTTTATGTGAAATTCCTGCAAAGATTAAATGAACACTTGACCTTGGAAAACATTGTTGCGAGCCGTAGAGAGGAGAAATCCCAATTCCTCCCTTGCTAATTTCCTTTTGTTTCAGGATATTAATACATCTGCCCACAATAGATCATCCACAGTTTCCTACAGCACTCCCTGCACTGTTTTTCTAACTTCGTCAGGTTGATGCAGCTTCCTGTGTCTAGCTCTGTATCTTTATTAGCCTTTGCTCCTGGTCGTGGAATGTACAGACATGTGAGTGTGTTTTTAAATCCACCTGAGTACCAAACCTGTTACTCATTGGCTCACGTTCCCTGGGTACTCGGAGCCTGTGGAGCTGGTCAGGAGGGTACCCTAACTCCGTTCTCTGTGAATAAACATGTCACTCACATGTGGTTATCATCAGGAAACGTACGGTGCACAACTCTTCTCTTGATGTTGGCCCCAAAGGTTTCACAGATCAGAAAGCTAACAGCTTTGGCGTCAGGTTTCGCCCACTGCTGCCTCTCTGCCTGTTGTGTTAGCTAACATTAGCGTTTGTAGGTTTAGTGTGTTGGATATAATAAGACTGACTTTTATTAGTTTTTATCACATACAGCATTAGAAGAATAAAAGATAGTAGCACTTCACACAATGAAAATAAATAAATGAAACATGAATAACAAGAGTAGATATAAGTACAATAACAAGGGTTTAATACAGTATAATATCACATTAAAAGTGTCAGCAGACTCAGCAGTGATAGTTATGGTATGCAGAGGTGTGTGTGTGTGTGTGCTGTTTGTTGTCAAGTCTGACAGCAGCAGAAAGGAATGGTTTGCGGTACCGTTTCTTTACATACTTTGTTGAGCAGTCGGCAGCTAAAAGAGTGAGTCCTGCAGAGGATGAGCTATCTTCACTATGTAGAACCTCCCATTTTCCGATTAAAAGAATTCCGATTAAAAGAATTCCAGAGTTCTGTTTAAGAGTACAGCATATCCATTATCATCTACTGTTATTAGTTTAATATTTTTCGCCTGCGCTGTTTGCACGCGTCTTTATGACATCCTGTTTTGATCATTTTTTTTCAGTGAGAAAAGTGTTTCGGCCAAAAATAAAAATATATTTTTGGGTCATTTTCGTCCAAAAATTTTGGGTGGCCAGAATTGTGGTGCGTCAGTACTATAAACCCTTACACTGGATTTCCACTGGATGCGTAACATCTCCGCTGTGTGCTCCACTGTCTGTCAGTCCTCACCGCCTCCGTCTGTGATGCGTAACTGTTGTCACAAGGACTCAGGAGTTCTCGTTAATTCATGCATAATCGCGCAATACAGTATAGCGTGTTATAGTGAATTAGAAGAGAAGCACAAAGCCTTACAAACAGTTCATTGTGTCCTTGGAGAGGATCAGAAGGAAATCCACCCGTCCTGTAGATCTTCAGCTTTTGTGGAGATTATTGTAATTCGACCATGGATTAGGTCAATATTTATATGTGAAATACGATCCACTACGACTCTGTCCAGGGTGGAGCCCTGCTTACTTCCTGTCCCGCAAGTTTATGCAGCATTGCCCTGGCATCTGGCAAAAATAAAAGGTCTGCAACTGCGTATCTGTTGCAGAGGGCTCCGGCATGGCGAGATGAGTCGTTACGCAGTGTAAATTGACACATTGACTTTAATGGAAACTTGTCAGCTTCGTTGCTGTTACGCAGCAGTTACACATCCTGTGGAAATTAGGGGTTAGCCACCAGTTTAACAGGAAAAAATGTGTGATATGGTCCCAAAACGTTATTTTCCTCCAACCAACAAGTCACCCTCACGTTTTGCTTGAAATTTGACGCAGTCGTGTCATAAGCAAACTCTCGGAAATCTCGCTCTCGTTCAGTTCTCACACGTGACTTCAATGGTCAAGAGGGATAAACTCTCCTTGGCTGACAATGAGTCTGACAGAGATTTAGATTATTTTTACTGTTAGAGCATTGATTCCTTGAAAGAATTTTTGCGGAAACGTGGTATCGGTCTCCATGGCAGAAAGGCAGAGTTAGCTGCGAAATGAATGCTGCTAGTGCTAATGCTGCTAAAGCCAATGCTGCACTTAAGCTCAAAATTCAGGTTTTTCCTGGTTTTTTACACCGTGACCGATCAGCTGATCAGTGCAGTTTCACTGATCGACCTGTTTAGTGTGCTTCTTGTGCACTTACTTCAACAAATTTGTACATTTAAATAAAATAATAGCTTAATAAAGATAATCATGGACCTGGTTAGCGAATTTACGTTTTCAAAGACAAAGTCAGAACTCTGAATACTGTCCTTTTCTCACTTGTCCCATCAACAATAAAGATACATTTGATTTATAAGCATTTTTCAAAAACTCAAAGACACTTTACAGTTGGAAAAAACAATTACACAAATCAAAAAAAGAAACGAAGTAATAAAGGTAAATACAGAAAAAATACATAATAATCACAAGTTAAAAGCTTGGGAAAGGAATGTGGATACAGAGGAGGTCTGTCGCTTTGATACTGATTCTCATCGGTTTTACTAAAGTGCTCAGATATGTGCATCATTCCCGGGTAGATTCTGAATCCCGCCGCTGGAGACCCAGGTAGTCGGGTTTTCGTGCACCAGGTGTCACCTGTGTGGAAGCGAGAGGACTGCCTTGGTTCGATACTGCTGCTGAGCTGCTCCCATCGGTTTTTAAAAGTCCTCGGATTGGCCAAAAGGGGCATCAGCGGAAAACCCTGGTCCTCCCCCAGGTCACACATGCGCAGTTCTAGAGTGTGAAAAGGCTTGTCACCAGGTAAAATGATAACCAGTTCAGCTAATACACTAACAGATAAACTTGTCTTTGTACCGGCACCTTTTCAGATTTGAATGCAGTCATAACAATCTGAACCACTTCAGTTGAAACTCTGCATTAATTTTCAGTCACAGGATAACATGATCACTAGACAAACTGTAATTGTTTGAATGGGATTATGGACATAATTGGAAATATTTATCTGTTCGTCACACTAAACGGGAATCAGCGGGTATGAAGATGGATGGATGGATGTTTGTCACACTTTCTAGATGTTTAATCACCCGTTTCTGTTGAAAAATAGCTGATGGAGCCAGATTTTAAATCAAGAAAGTGTTGCTTTTTCCTTTTCCTGGTGCTTTTTTCCATCTGTTTTCCACTATCAGGGAGAATGGGAGGCCCTAACTGTGTATAATGCTGAGGTTGAGCATTAACAGCGTGATGCAGGGCAGCCTGTGGGCGACCCTGGGTGGTGCACGTCGTCAGCGCTCTGATGCTGTTGTGTCTGGTGTGGCCGGCCTGTGCTGTGCAATGAGCCACTGAAAGGAACAAAGGCTTGGAGGTAAACCTTATTACCCCCCAGGATCAGCTCAAGGCTTTCTCTGAGCAGGAAGTCAAGGTGTGCTGAATGGAGAATAGCACCAAACAAGTCGGATGCGCCCTCTAATTTAGGCCTGTTATGAGAAGGCGGTGCAGCAGTGTTCTGTGTGAGGTCGCTCGTGCTGACAGACACTGTCTTTTTTGAACGTTGGCTAGTTCGGAATTCTTAGATATTTGATGCCCGGTGGTGCTTCTGTGTTGTTTGGTTTAGTTGTTCTTTCAGCTTCTTTCTTTTCGTCTGATAAAGCCAGGGGTGGACTGGCCATCTGGCATACCAAGCATTGTCCCGGTGGACTGTCGAACCGAAGCGGGCCGATCCAATTTGCTATGTTTTTTTGTGTGTTATTTTTTTTTTTTTTTTTTTTGCTGGAGACTGGAGGCAAACAGGTGGCCGAAAAAGGTCCAAAAGTGACAAAAACATGGCAAGAAAAAAGTGTAAAGTGACTAAAATGGACCAAAAGCAGTCAAGAGTGGCTAAAAAATGGGCAAATAAAGAGGCAACAGGTGGTATGTAATAGCAGAGGGTAGCTTTAATGGGCAAAATGTTGCGAACAATAGTTAAATGGGGCAAAAATGTGGAACAAAAAGAGGCAAAATGTCGGGAAAAAGTGGTATTTATTGGGCAAAAGTTAGTTTATTTGGATTAAAAGTGGCCAAAAAATTAAAGAAGAGACAAAAATTGGATAAAACTGTCAAAAACAACTTAGAAAAAAAGGGATATTTATTGGCTAATGTCTGAAAAAAGTGTCAGAACCTTTTGAAAACAAGCAAAAATGGGACAAAAGAAGTTGCAAAAAGGAAATAATTAAAAAGGGATTTAAAAAGTTTCCCCCTATTAAGGTTTCCAGGGGGAATAATATTTATAATTAAGACATAAAGAGACACAAGTTGATCATCATTAACTAATAACTGCTTCTACATGTTGTGACACATGTTTGAGCTGGAATTTTCACTATTATATATTAGTTCATTTAAAGCAGCACAGAAAACTGTGTTATTAATATCAGTTTGTATTTCAGATTAGACTGTCAGGAGGGTTTATTTTTCTTTCTGGGAACTTTTGCATCTTGAAAGCAACATTCCCCCCCTCCCTCCCCCCCGACAGGCCATGTGAGTCATGTGGGAGAAATCAGTGGTGGGTTTATTTATTTAGGAAACGAGGGGGCGTCTTACGTGCGGATAAAGTTGTCGGATCTTAAGGAGTCGCACATACTGTGCGTGTTTTTACGGCAGGAACAGTCGACTCAGGCTTTTCATCTCTGGCCTCCACCACAGGTTTTTACACACACTGGAAAAGCACTTTACCCTGGTGTGGTGGGCTTTATTTCATCCTTTCTTCTCTTCTTTCCATTAATCCTTCCTATTTTTGACCTTTTTTTTAATTTATTTCTCATACTTGGTGAATTTTTCAGTCTTAAGTGGCAGGATTTTAATGTGAATGTACCTCACTAGACACTAGCTTTAAGTTCACTGAAGATATGGTTTTTTTAAAACAGTGAACATGTCTGGTGCTGTGGTGGGAAGGTATACATTTAATGATTTTATTCAAAAAAGATAAAGCCAATGTATTTGTAAACAGGCCCCAGGTACTCTTAAGAAGCTTCATTCCCCCATGTTTATCCATTTGTAATGAGAAGTTACTCTATATCACTACAATGACTGAAAACATTCATAGGAAATGCCATAAAATAGAGCTTTAATTTTTTCAATTTCTAAAAGAATTGCAACATTGATGTAATAAAGTCCTAACAATGCTTGTTTTATAAATGTATGTAAGTATCTTTATCAAGTCAGAATTAAGGTTGTTTATTGTAGTCTTAGTTGTGCTTGATTAAAGCTGCACCACCTGATTCTTGAACCATGACAGAGGGGCGTGGCTGAATTCGAACCGTAAATCCCGTCCCCCACTCTGATAATCCCTCCCAGTTTTCTACTCTCACGGAAGTGCACGAAATCGCACACGAGAGCTGAACGTGCACTACCGGTAAAACACGTCGCCACACAAAAGGATTCACACAAAATATAGGAAAATGGAACATTAGATGACCTGTGCTTAGTATAGGACACAATGAATGAACAATACGTCTTTTATTACAGCTGGTAATACAGTCGTTTGCACAAACTCATTTATAATTACTATAATTTGAAGTTCGGCAGCTTTGTGCACAAACCACTAAATTACAGTCATTTATAATAACTTAATGCAGTAATGACTTTTCCTGTCATCTTTGTTTACTTTGTCAATCAGCCAAAGATCTGAGACTCTAAAGGTTTGCATTTGTCAGGAAAGTAAGGTTGTCCTGGTTTGATATTGATAACAAATATCTGTTCAATATCACATAAAAAATTAACAAGTATTGTATTATTTTGATCTGCATCTAAAATTATTTTATTTTTGATTCATTTATTGAGGTTATTTTTCTGCGGCTTCTAATTTATTTATTTAATTTTAGAATATTATTATGTTTAGGTGGTACTACCCATATATATATAATTTTTTTCTCAGACTCTATATATATATAATTTTTTTAATTTTTTTTTTTATTGAGGTTATTTTTCAGGTCTTCTCACTTATTTTTATTTTATTAAATTGTGGATTATTCTAGGACTGCGCGATATGAACCAAAACTAAATAATAAATAAATTCTGGGTTAAATTTGCAGATGCAAAATGCCACATAGGCTAAAATAACATCATGTTGCTTTAAGATTGGTAAAAAAAAATAAATAGAAATGTGTGCGTGTATCACAAACATGGGCAACTAGCAGCCCCAAAAGTAAATACACAAAATGACAGCAAGAAATACACAAAATGACAACAAAAACACAAATACACTGAGAAATACACAAAAGAATAACAAAAATACAAAAAAGAAAAAACTACAAAATGAGAAAAAATGCACAATGGGACAAGAAAAATCCAAGAACAACATACTGTACATACCAAAAAAATACACAAAATGACTCAGAAAGACACCCAAAAATACACAAAAGAACAAGAAAAATACATGGGACAACAAAAGGAGGAATAAAATACACAATGGGACTGACATATTGATTAACAAACAGCTGATCAATATTGACTTGCCTTTTTTCTTGGATACAGGCGATATTGTAATTTTTTATATCGCCAAAGTAGAAAACTCAATATTTTGCAGAGACGTGATTCCACTGCTGAGCCCACAGTTTACAGCTGGTAGACACTTTGTCTCAGAGGAAGGTGCGTCACCTCAGCTGTTACAGAACAGCTGCCCCCGTGGTGGTGCATTACTGACATTACTCCCAACTTCGTCTCCAGCCCCCGTGTAATGTATGCATTCATGACAGAAGTTCTAAAGTATGCAGAAACGTCAGCATTGATTTGTTGGGGGAAGTGGATGCAGCTTTGTCCTCAACGAATCTTCTTTGTCCTTCCAGTTTCCTTCCTCCAGGCGTATCGCAGTAATCCCATTGGCCCGTGCTCTGAGGTGTTTGTGTAGCAGAAGCTTGGCCTAGGCAACCTCATTTCCTCTTCCTGTGCAGCCAATGTTAATAATAACTGTGGTTTTCAGACCCCCCCATATTCCCCGCAGGCATTTATAACAGTTTCCAAATCCATATTTTGATCTGCCAAAGTGAACTGAGCTGATAGCTTTTCCAACAGGCGTGGATCAGGAGGATGGAAAGAAAACATCTGCTCACTGCAGAGCTTCAGTAGAGGCACAGGGTTCCATTGATATAAACTCAGCACAGATATGCATACTTTAAAACACCAAGTACATGTTTTTGCTTTCTGGTAAGTTAGTTTACTGCCTCTAATGGTCAATCTGATTATCCATTTTATTGAATATTCTTAAGCGGCATACACACGTAAAGATGATTAAGCTGTTTTTGTCCCAATTTTTCTCTTTCCTGACCAAGGACAATCATCGCCAGATTATTTTATTAGATGATGCTATCAGATTGTCCTGTGATCTGAGGTGCGGTCAGAGTGAATTTGTCCTGATAATCTGCTTTAAAACAATCAAAACTACTAAACATGTTCATTATTTATGACCAAAACTCCTTGTGTGTGTGAAGAAAGCTGAGTTAGGACACTGTGATCTGTGTCATAGAACTAAATGTAGCCAATCAAGAAGCTGGCTGAGAAACACGTAATCCTGCGTTCAAGGCAACTTAGAACTCAAGATGAAAATTCAGATCTCAAGTTTAACTGAGTTCAGCGGCACCACATAGAAATATCTCAAACATGGCTGACCGCGAGAACATTAGATTGTTTTCCAGACTTTACAGAGGAGGAGTTCCGACTTCAGGTGGTGTCCCAAGTCACTTTTTCAAGTAGGAAGTCAGAAGAATCAGCGTTCTGAAATGCTTGTAATGAATCATTAAGTTGCGTTCACACAAAACGGGACTTCAGCGACTCTGGAGACTAGATTACATTCAAAATCGATGTAAATGACACCACTTGAAGCGAGCTCCCTTCAAGCGTCGTGGCTAGCACGATCCCAGCGACTCAATCGTGAAATCAGAAGTCGCTCATAATTAAAAATGTTGAACTTCTCAAGCGACTTAGAGTGACGTGTCGCGACATCCAATCGGCAAAGACTTTCTCCCCACGTCACTCCTCCTATCGTCACGTCGCTGCGGTAGATGAAGCAATGAAGTGAGCAAAAAGTGCGACTATGTTCAAGCGACTCATCACGTGAGATTTGAGCAACTGGAGTCGCTAAAGTCACGTTCGGTGTGAACGCACCTTTAGACCACGAAACATTTATGGCTTGGAGGACGATTGGTGGTGGGACTAAATCAATGATTTCCAACCTTTTGGGAGTCGTGACCCCATTTTGATATCACAAATTGTTTTTGAATTCTTTCTAAGAAAAATTTTTTTTTACGTTTGTTATATTGTGTTACGAGCAGACAAATTTAGATGTATTTATTTAATCATTACTGAAAGTGAAGGTTTAGAATATACTTATCTGAGATAATGTGTGATTTTTAATTTAAAAAGGAGTAACAATAAAAATAAAAAAATCTGATTTTAATTAGTATTTTTTGTAATCAATTACTAGACATTTTAGGAGACCCCATTGGAATTCCAGAATTCATCCTTTGTTGTGTTGTGAGCTTTTACGGCCATCGTCGTTCTATGCCTGATTTTTGTTTTATCTCTGTGAAGGGTCTGTAACAGATTTTGTTTTCTAAACTCTTCACATTTCGAAAATCCTTATGTGTGGTGTATCTGCTTATGATATCTACAAGGTCCTCACTTGAAAAGTTCTAATTTCTCAAAGGAGAGACTTGTCAAACTTATACATTCAAGTGTGTGTATAGGTAAACGTATGTATTGTTGAGAAGCAGTTGAAATTTAAAAAGTATTAACGGTACACAAAGGGAGAGTTTTATGAGTCAAGAACAAGCTTTTTCTCTTCCCTCTGTGTTTGTAATCCCCTCCTTAAGCTTACATTCAGTTTGCACCTGGCAGCTCGATACCAGCGGCTAACACACCCTCTCTAAACAACTTTCATTATGTTGGAATAAAGTGCGCGCCTGCTCTGCGTTACGCAATGGAACCACTGGTGGTAGAGGATGCCCTTTGCTCCACCCTTTCTTTTTTTGATGTCTGGTGCCATCATTCTGGTGGCGTCTCCAGGACGATGGCACAGCCATGCATTGTGTGATGCCCCCCACATTTATACAGCACCCCCCCCGAATGAGCCCTAAGGAATTCCAGGCTTTCCGCTCATTCCCTGGCTGCACTCTCCCACGACTAATCCATAGCCCTTCTCATTTACACACACTCACACCGTCCTCTGTGCTCCTCCTTCACCCTAAAAACATGTCAGCACCCCCAAATGTCCCCTCGCTTTAGGCTTGTCAAGGCTCTACTTGTCGTTTCTCATCATTGTTTTTCATTACGTTTTATTTAGTGGAGCCAGATCTTACTGATAGGCCAGTGTTATTCTAGATGTGTAAAAGGATTACATGCTTTACGTTAGAGATCCGAGACACTGTGTTGCCATATTTGTTAACTTTGGCTTCAGGTCCACATGTGAGTGCAATGATAATCACATTAAATTCCCTGCTGAGGTCCAACTCAGTGTTTCACTGCTGGGATCGACACATTTTAGTCTCACAAAACAATCTTTCCTTTAGATTAAGCCTTATCTTTATTCTTCTGATTAAATCTTTATTGGGTTTATGACAAAAATAGGTAATCAGATTTCTTTTGCAGTTGATGGAATGCTCAGTGAGGAAGGTTCCTGTAGTTGTCTAAAACTCTATTTTATTGTTTTAACCAGTCCTGTTTTAAGATCTACTAAACCCCGCCTCCCCCACTGCGGCGATGTCTGATTAGCCAATTTAAAATTGTGTCCTGCCCATTTGCACTAACCCATCCCTCCTCCAAATGATGAACTGATCTGATCATCTGGTCTTAAACTGCTCTTAAAGATGATTTTCACCTGATCATCAAGTAAAAATCATCTTTAAGAGGAGTTTTTAATTATTTTATCTATTTGTAAATTGATTATAGAAAGAGCACAATAATCTTTACGACCAGTGAGCAGCGTGTGAACACATTTGGCATTTCCTGTTTGTATTTCATATGGAGGAGATTTCTGTCTGACTCCCCACAGGAAGATGTACACAAATAAGAAGTCATCAGTATGTCAGGGTCAGTCGTCATAACTTTTGTGTCCAAACCATGAGAACAAAAAAAACCCAAATAAAAACACGGCTTCCATTACAGTTTCTGACTTCACCAAAATGTTAAATGTGGGAATTCTGAGATTTGAATGAGAATCAGATTGGATTGTTGTGTTGGTACCAGGGTTGGGGTCAATTATAATTAATAATAGCATAATTAATAATTATTTTTCAATTATGGCAGAATTTTAATTGTAATTAGAATTTTAAAAACTGCTGTTTTAATCGTAATTTAATTATAATGGACTTCAAAAATTGTACTTTGTAATTGTAATAGGCATGGAAATCCTATAAAAATTGTCTATTATGTGGAGAACCATGTTACAATTCTATTGCTTACACATACAGTATGTAGTCAACAATCATTAAGATATTTTTCACACAAGTTTACCTGTCACTTTTCTTGAGGATCATTTTACTATTCCATTTAAAAAATAAATCAAAAATAAATCAAAGGTAAGGAAAGGATAAATCGAGGCGTATACTGACAGAAAAAACGACTCAGACTCTCACACCAAAAACAATAAAACTTATATTTTCATGAATTAGGAAGCCTAGCAAGATAACCAAGAGATGAAAAACAAATTAGATGATAAACAGTTTTTTTGATATATATGATATATATATGTGTGATTTAAGACACGAGTCAAAAACGACCCGTTATCATAATAGATGCTAACAGAAAGCTAACACAAGAGCAGGTTACATTTTATGGGTTATTTATTTCAGGCTCAGTAATTGTGAATGATTGTAATTGAAATGTAATAATTGAGAATGTAATTGTAAAAAAGGCCAGCCACTGTAATCATTATTGAGTTGTAATTGAACATGGATAATTGAAGATGTAATTTAAAAACATAATTGACCCCAACCCTGGTTGGTACCATTAAGTCATGAGTGAGGTAGTTCCTGCCTCGACGCACCAGTGCTAACCATTCAGCTGTGTGTGTCAGCTGTTGAGGTGGCAGTGATGTAGTTGTTCTCCTCTCACATCCTTCTGCTCCACCAAACCAGAGTGAGAAAACACACACAGTTACAAAGGGTACAAACGGTGGTTTCACATGTTTATGCACCCCCCCCCCCTCCCTGACCACCCTCTGTAACCGTAGACATTTCACACTAGCCTGTAACCACCAAACAGCAGTAGTTTGTTTGGCGTGAATCCCATCGATCGCAGTGCGTCTTCACACGTGTCTGTGTGTTAGCATGTTGTGTGTTATTTAGGCAGTAAAGTGTCTTGATTGGTTTCAGTGAGGACGCGGGGGTCCTTTGAGTGTTCCCGACCTAGCCTGGTGCTGTGCCAGGTGTTCAGACCTCCCTGTAAATAGTCTGTAGTACTGTTAAAGGTGAGAGACTGTTTACAGTTAAACGGTTGAGGTGGGAGGGGGCACTGTCCGGACACAGAGACCCAGAGACAGTGCTGAGGAATACAGGAAGTTTGCCGTTGGTTTGAGCATCTCAGGGGAATTGTTGGTGCATTGTTCTGGAGCAATGTGGAAGGAAAAGGAGGGAGGCTAGTATCACACCACCTCTTTCTCTCCTCGCTGTGTGTCCTCTTCCTGACGTTACGGCCCAACTGTAAACAGAATCCTGTTGCTCTTGGAAAAGCTTTTATACTTAAGTGTGTTTGTGTTTGGATTTATCACTACATGGAACAACTTAACGGTAGTAGTTAGGTGTGGCCTGATAGGGAATTGTCACTTCCAATACGATACAGATATTCCAACCGTGGAATATTGGCTGACACCGATGTTTATCCGATGCATTGTCACCTCGAATCATACATGTTATTATTATTTTGTAATGTGGAATGTTAGGAAAGACTTGATCAAGTAGTATTACTAAAATAGAGCACAATAGTCAGCAACGGTAGGTATGAGAAAAACTGACCCATTTATTAGAAGTACCCAAGCAGAGTCTGGAATGGAGCGCTTATATTGGAGTATTTAGATGCAGGTCAATGTAATCTCTTTATTTATTTATTTATGTAATTAACATTAAATGGTCATGATCTTTGGGCCATGACGGAGAGAACAAGATCGCAGGTACAAACGGCCAAAATGAGTTTCCTCCGTAGGGTGGCTGGGCTCTCCCTTAGTGATGGGGTGTTAAGCTAAGTTATCCGGGAGGGGCTTGGAGTAGAGCCGCTGCTCCGCTGCATTGAGAAGAGCCGGAAGAGGTGGCTCGGGCACCTAATTAGGACGCCTTCTGGGTGAGGTGTTCAGGGTAAGTCCCTCCGTAAGGAGACCTCCTGGAAGACCCAGGACACGCTGGAGAGTCTTGTCCATTGGCTGGCCTGGAAACACCTTAGGATCCCCCAGGAAGAGCTGGACAAAGGTGCCGGGGAGAGGGAAGTCTGGGCTTCCCTGCTAAGGATGCTGCCCCGCGAACCGACTATGGATAAGCGGTAGAAGATGGCTGTATATCTACTATGAATATCAGATCAGGACACCTAATGGTAGTTGGATGGAGGAAAATGAATGTAAGCTTGGCATACATTTATTTATTTAACTGTAAAGCTGGCTACACACATAAGTTACCTAATATGTTACAGACCCCACACACGAAGTTTCTAAACAGCCATTGAACAGTTAGGATCATATTTTGTGTGGTGTGCTTCAAAAACCTCACAACATCACACCACACACTCATAACCACTCTGTTCGTCCAGTCAGAAATCTTGCGTGAATAAAGATAATCCACCAAAATAAAGTAACACGTAACAAGAAAGTGGATATACGAGATGATGGTGGTCTTAAAACTATTTATTTGTCTGAAAAACCTCAAACCAAAAAAAGAAGGATGTGTTCTTATTCCTGTCTGCTCACTTCTTGATTGGCTACATTCAGTTCCACGTCAAAATTCTTGAAGTCATGAGTTGGGAGTCGTCGGCTTTCCCCACACTCATGAAAATTTGTTTTCATAAATATTGAACAATATATTTACGATTGTCGGCCCCGAACCGTTTCAGAACAGATAATCAACACAAATTCACTTTGAACACACCTCAGACTACAGGATAATCATATAAAATGTAAGATAAAATTGTGTTTGCTGTCCTTGGTCAGGAAGGAGGAAAATCAGGATAGAAACAGCCATGTGAGGAGTTTCACCTGTTTCTGTTTGACTCTCACCACCCGTCTTCACACATATTTGTGTAATAATAATAATACCAGCTATGGTTACACTGCCGTATCAGTGGAGAAGCAGAAACTCCTTACTGTGGTGGAAGACTTTAAGGCGGCAGCAGACGTGTGAGCAGATTGAAAGCAGATTGGTCGAGGCAACCAGGGATTATCAGTGGACTCTCTGTTTTGAAGTGAGCTTGGTTGCTCAAGCAAAACGTTCTAGGATCAACCCTTGAACTTTTTTATTGCTGTGAACCAGTGTAATCTTTTCTCACATCCGTTGCTTAAAGGCTGTGAGACGACTTTGCCCTCATCTTGACAAGAAAGTCAGAAGTTTGACCAAATTTAATTTCCATAAATGTACATAATAGAAAAGAAAAAAGATCACTAACAGTTGCCCAGTAAGTGCTCGGTGGTAACAAGCGTCATAAATTACAAACTATTTATTTTCAAACTTAGATATTAAAGATGAATGGATGGATACAGTATTTGACCTTTTGTGAGGCACAAGATGTTCTGTTCTTTGTATGTTGCATTTTCTGGCACTGTCCTAATGTTATTAGCTGTTGTTACCAATCAACTGTAATACAATATTTGCTACAAGGTACACAAACAGTATACATGTTTGTCTGTTTAATTCTTTAACATTTTTAGGGATTTACTTGTGATACCCAGAACAGTTCCTCTGTATTTTTAAGTCCTTGATTTCCACAACTCACTTTGGAGTTATGCAACTTGTAATAAAAAATAAAAAAAAACTGTTTTTGCACCAGACTAAAAATGGAAGAAATGTGAATTAGGGTGAGTAAATGTTTGGAAAGGAATTCATGGATTGCTGCGACTTTCCCAGTCCACTCATCTTGGCATGTTTCAGAGCAGGATTAATGTAGCCAATGGCTTTTTGCCTGTGTTTGGTAATACGCTGTGATGCTGCTTTTGTGTTCTCTCTTGACTTCATTTAGATGTTTATTTAGACTATTTGTGTTTGAAGTGATGCCAGATTTCATTCTGCTTGTGTTTATTTTCTTTCAGGGACTCTTCTCAAAGATGGCAACCAGCACCAGGTTCTAAGGCTGCCATGTTGGTGAAGGTGAACAGCATGAGTCGTACCCAGCCTTGCTCATCAATGCAGCAGCAGCAGCAACAGCAACAGCACGTGACAAACAGCACAAACAGCAAAACCAACACACTGAGTTTGCACTCCACCTGCAACAAGGTCCAAGGAGGTCCACCAAATTCCACTCAGGGATATAAAAACACCCTTTCTTGCAAGACGGCAGGCGACGGTCGTCAGGCTCATCATCTGAGGAAAGCCAGCAACGGCAGCTTCTGTTTGGTGACATCAGAGAGTACTCACCCCAGTCCACTACTTCACAGGTCCCAGACTAGCACACCACGTCCCATCTCCCCTCAGTATGGCTGCACTGCCCCAATTTACGATGAGCCCGTTTCAGAATGTCCAATCTACGATGAACCGCCGACAGATATGGAGGTGGAAGGGGCGCACCTGTACAACGGACAGCCACTCTCACGCCTGACTCCGACCCACAGTCTCCAAAAACCCAGACTTCTCCAGCACCCTGGTTCCACACAGCCAGGATCCAGACACAGGAGGAACCCATCTTCATCTGACTACAGTCCAGCTGGTCTGGAGTGCATCAAGCACATGGTCAACGTGGATCCTAAACAAGGACTGATGTCCAGCTCGCCTGTGCCTACGCGTGCCTCTTCCCCTACCTCACGCCAGGACCCGGTCTTGGTGCAGACTCAGCCACATCTCCAGCCTCAGGCCCACTCCTCACTGCAGACTCGTGTTCAGGTGAGGGACAGAGAGCCTGGGAATACGGGCCCAAGTTCACTGGACAAGAAACAGAACTGGCGAGTCCTCGAAGCCACGGTGCAGCGAGCGATGGAGGCGCGGCACAGCAGGCAGAGCAGCCAGGCGTCTCAAGACTTCCCCTCATCTACCCCTCAGACCATAGCAAACTATCAAGACTCGGGCTACTCCACAGGTCCTTCTCCAAGTCTGAGAAGGAAAAGCAGGAGACGGATGGGAGCTGGTGGAGGGGCAGGTGGCAGGCCTGGGTCAGTAGGGAGCAGCGGAGAGCTATGTGCGCTCAACGAGAGGTTGATGGCTGAAATGAGGGAGGTGGTGAGTCGCTCCAACACCATGAGGGAAATGAGAGCAGGGCTAGACCCGGAGATGGGGGAGAGGGTGGTCGTTTCCCGGACTCGTTCCCCTGCAGACTCACTCCGGTGGTATGGTGGAGCAGGAGGAGGACCGTCAGCAGGCAGGTGTACGTCACGAGAGGACATTGAGGTTTCACGGTCACTTAAAGGAGCAGGAAACTATGGCAACCCTCCCCTGACCCCTCTGGAGTTACCAGGAAGGCAGAAAAGAACCTATGAAAAGGTGGACACCCTGGAGATGAGCATCAACAGCCAGACTAGCCTGTCTTCACCAGAGACCCCAGGACCAACTTCTCAGGTAACCACACCCCCATCTAGGGCTGGGCATTATGGACCAAAACTCATCTCAAATTTTTTCTCAAAATGGTGATATATGATTTAAATCTTGATCATTTTAATTGAAATTAAGTATGACCAGAATTTCAGAATATTTGGGGATACATTTGATGATGCAATATGCCAAACAAACTCATTTATCAGTGTCACGATATGTGCCACTCTCTTGGCTTTTTCTCCTACAAGTAGTGAAAGCAGCGACTTCTAAAACAAGTATTTTGATTCAAAATAAGCTATAAAAATAAGTATATCAATGTATGCAATATTGCGATTTTCAGTATCGCCAAAATAGAAAACTCGATATATCGGCCAGCCCGACCCCATCATGTTTGTTTGTGACAAATGTAAGGCTGAAAGTTTAAAGGGAAGTTCAGGAGATGATACTGAAGTATTTCCTGATTTGGAGCTGAGCTGTTTGTGTTTTTGTGTGGTCTGTTTACCTCGGGCTTTTTGTTTGGATCCAGCTTTGTTTGGTCTGACTGAGCTCAGATTACAGATATCTCTGCAGATTTACCATCAGATTAATGCAGAATTTAGTCTCATTGTCAAAGTCATGCTTGGATAAAGTGTGTGTGCATGTTTGTTTCCCATTGTAAGCGACAGGTTAATAGGGTTAGCAGCCTTTGATGAATGGAGCCAAAAAGACTTAAAACCATAAACAGCAGTGAAGATTTGGCAATATTTTGACTTTGAGCGGGGATAAAATTTGAATGGAATGTGGTTTATATCAAGGGTGCTTACATAAAATGCACATAATCAACAATAAAAGAACATTTTGACATTGAAAAACCCCTATACGCAGAGTGTAAGATCTAGTCACATCCCCACTGTAGATATAAAAGGCTGTTGTTTTTCAAAGCTGTCCAACTCCTACTTTGTTACACCATAATGAGTGTTTGGTCTAGCGGGAACCTCTGGGATGAAAACAGTGAAGCTAATCTCCCACTTTGAAAGCTGTGCGGAGCATTTTGTGAGTAATGCTTTCAGACTACATTCCAGTCTTGAGTACCCGAAACATTGCCGTGTGTTGATGAGGAGGATGAGTCACAGATCCATCTGCCCCACACCATGGGTGACTTATTCTCATATGCCAGCCCCTGTTCCGACAGCTGGGGCTCCGGCCAGGCCAGTACAATTCAGGACATGGCTTCTCCTGGTCAGGAAGTACGACCACTGGGTCCCATATGGTTGATTCTTGGCAGAGATATTAGCTGAAGAATAGTGGAGGTGGTTAGCTGATATTGTGTTTTTTGGTACCAAAATAGACTTAGCATGTTGTAGTCGCAGCACGCTGAGCAACGGTGCCCAACCTTTTTAGTTTTCATGTCCACCGTAAGGACTCAGATTTTTTGTGATCAAGGACAAAACTCGTGAAAGTTCATGTTCTGAAATGGAACATCTGGACAGTTTTTGTTTTTTAAATGTGTTTAAAATCAGGTCCCAATATGACACAGAAATACCTCACATGTTTTGGGACAATATCAAACATTTACGGGCAAAATTTTCATTAGGGGCACATTTGGGAAAAAACATGTCCAGGCCTTCTACTTTTTAACATATTGTTTTCAAGAAACATTTTCCCTATTGAAATATCAAGTGTGTATCGCTTATTAAAACATAAAAATCCTAGCTGTCTAGTTACCCTTTTTTTTTATAATTGATTGACGATTTTCAGCACTCGATATTCTGTTATCAACCATATCCATGGAAACCCGAGAATAACTTTTTCATGTACATTTTTAAAAAGGCAATGAAGGACATTAGGTATTAGAACAGGAACCATTTAGTTGTAGCCAGTGACGTGCCGTGACCACTAGGGTTGGGTAGGCACATTGCAAATCGAGACCACCAATGACAATTTCATATTTTTCTGCTGGCAAGTGTTAATCTAACAAAGTCAACATCGTAAACACCATTAAAGAAACATAAACAATTATTTAATATAGCCTCCGTACTCTCCCAACAAGATATATCTCATGACACGGCAGCGCATCTGTTCTTTGTGTTGGAAACACAGAAACACGGAAGAAATGACAACAACAACAACTCGGAACAGCCTCAGTGAGGCGCATCCACAAAGCCAATCCTTTCATTCACTGTGGAAAGTACGAAACATTTTCTGACCTGATCTTTGCTGAAGGTCTGGTAACTCAGGTGTTGGTCTCCCATCTTTTAAAAGCTGTCGTTTTTCCTCAAAAGAAAGTTTTTCTATCATCTCTAGCGCTGTCATCCTGCCTGTAGTGTTATCCCGCCCACTAGCTAGAGAACGTAGCAGCTGCAGCAGCCACGTTTTATCAATTCACTAATGCACTGTGAACGTACGTATAGCATTAGCATAGCGCGATTACGTCCAAAGGCAGCGTAGAGAGCTGCCTTTTTACTTAAATGGTTTTTATCTTGGGGAACTGACTGCGCATGCGCAAACACATGAAAACACGCTATGGGAACAGAGGCAGAGCAGCAATGTGCTTTTGGGAGAGGGTGTGGCCTCCTCCTGCGTTTTAGCGGAGGGAGATTGTGCAGCGTCTCTGCCATACCAGGAAATAACGATGTTTAGTCATTTGGGCTATGAAAAGCACAAAATGCTGACACTGGAATGGAAAAATAAATAATTTATAATTTAAATATAATTAACACAATTAGTGAAAATATCAATTCACCCTGGGGTAGGCACTGCCTACCTTGCCTACCCTGACTGCATGTCACTGGTTGTAGCTCAGTGTGTGATGGCTGGGATCAACGTTTGCCACTCCACTCCGTTACCGTTTTGAAGTAATGGAGTAGAAAGACTTTTATCATTCAAACACCATGTGAACAAAATTTAAGAAGAATTCAGCACTGCTGCTATGCTACTCATACAGCACAGCTAATATGTCCCTATGGAAAATTTGGGACAGAATGTCTCGCAAGTGTAGCAAATGGACGAATATATAAAATTTTGGGTTATGTCGGGTTACATAATCACACTGCTGTGCGTAATTTCGTGAAAAAATTATGTAAATAGTTACATTACACAAACTAAACCCTCACATGTTTTGGGACTGTATCACACATTTCCATAGGATTTTTACTGTAAAATGGGTGGCTGAGGATCTAGCAAACAGACAATGTCATATTTCTTGTGTTGTAATCTCATGGGATTTCAGCGTTACCCTCCTGGCTTCCACAAATCATCTTCAATATAAAAATATAAAATTGATAACAGGAGTTGACTCTATTAAAACTATTTATTCTGGAAGTTTAATAGACAGTAAAGTCATCGAAGTAAGGAAATGGAAAATCGTAGTCCCTACATATTGTCACAGGGTGTTGAAGCCATTCATCAGTTTATTGTCCACAATTCTTAACTTTTTAAACTACACTACAGTATTTATGAGGACCTTATAACAGCCTATGCTTTATAAGCATTTTCCATTGTCCGCCTGCAGTTTCCCACTTCTATAGTGAAAGCAAATTTCCAACACATGTTGGTGTTGGAGTTGTTTGATAAACGTGGAAGTGGTACAGCAGAAGTCTTATTCACAGGTTACACATGGGATTTATTGCAGTGTAGTGTTTGATGTCTGGATGCTGACCTCTGGGTGCTTTTTTTTTTTTAATGTTTTTGTGAATGACGAATTGACGATGAAGAGCCAAGAAAGAAATCAAGCCAATAAACCTTAAATCTAAGGACGAGTCCAGCTGCCACTCATTACTTCAACCATATCTCCGATTCTGACTGAAGTGACATGGTACTGCTTTTCAGTTTGTAGCTCTGAGCTTTGATTTGGGTTTGGTGGTTTGTGTTTATTGCTTTCTGTAGAGCATTCCTCAGTAGGTGGCTTTGGGATCACAGGAAAGCCTTCCATGTGCCTGTTGTAAAGGGCTGTTGTGGAACTATGAGCTCACCTGTTGTTGAGGCCACGGTTCATGAGGATTTGGGGAGATTTTTTTTTCCCATTATAATTCTTTTTGAGAGTTAAGGACGAACTGTGCCGATGTTGCAACAGTTTCCCCCTCCAGACTTTGGCACTGAACAACACAACGCTGAAAATAAAGCACACAGCTCCCAAAGTGACACAATGAAAAGAGCAGCTGTACTGTAGCTCAGTTTGTACCCTTTAACATCTAACTTTTCTCCTACAGGCTGGCACCCTCGAGCTACAAGCACAACTGGAAAACAGGAAGAAAGGCATGGTGGAGGGTCGGACTGCTTCTCTGGGCCCTCATCGACCCGCTAACCACGACAGCAGAGATGGCGTTGATGGCACAGGAGTTAGAGCGGGGTCTGCCTACCAGCTCTCCTACGCCACTTTACGTCAGCCGCCGCCTCCAGAAATGGGCATTGAGGACTGGGCTAGCAAACACCTCAACATGCACAAGCAAGGGTTGTTCCGGCGAAGGGTCTCCATTGCCAACATGCTGTCGTGGAACCGCGGATCCATCAAGAAGCCAATGCTCGTCACCAGCAACCGCTCCATCAGGAAGGAGGCCTGCGAGATGTTCAAGCTGGTGCAGGCCTACATGGGAGACCGGCCGTCACGCCTGGACCGCCGCCACTCCGCCCTGCTCATCGTCACCAAGTGCTGGGACATGCCGGGACTGCGGGATGAGCTGTACGTGCAGCTGGTGAGGCAGACCACGGGCAACGCCACCCCGAGGAGCCTGGCCGCGGGTTGGGAGCTGATGGCCGTCAGCTTAGCGTTCTTCGCCCCGTCGCCCAAGTTCCGCTGCTACCTTGAGGGCTACATTCAGAGACACACGGAGCCCACCAGCGACCAGAAATGTGAGTCTCAGACTGAGGAAGACGGTGGGTCACCTTTCTTTTCTTTGCACTCCCTTTGTTGACTAACCATGACGTTTTACTCTTTTAACTCACACTTTCTTCTTTCCTTCTGCTGAGATTCTTTTATGTGTTTAATTAGGGAACAGTAACACTTGCCTGAGCTGAGTTTCTCCACGGAGATTATTTGAGCGACCTTTGCTCCCTTCTGTGTTTCACAGTAACTCAGTTTATACTGGAACAGCAGGAGCTGAAGCTAAAGAAGAATTCAAAGTGCAGGAAAAAGAGAAAACAGAGCACGGAAGAGGAAGATGGTAAACCTTTTTAATATTCCCCTGCAGAACAAAATGAAGCTTGAAAAAATGTAGAATTTAGATGTTTGACAGATGTTAAAGGGATCCTCCACTGTTTTTACAAATGTGGCCTAAAAACTTTCAAATGTACTTATTAGTTGATCTATGTCTATCAAAACACATCATTTTGCACCATATTTATATTTATATTATATATTATATTATATTAACTTTTAAAAACGGGACTACTTTACAGTTTTAGAGCCTGTGTTCCACCATCTTGAAATTATGTGATTGATGATGTCACACGGCCCCACGGCCTGTAAACATCCCATTGTTTTCTATTGGAGTGAAGCATTCAGCCTGATTTATAGATCATTTAGTAACTTTTTACATCATTTAGCAGCTTTTTTCAGTGAAAATGACAACTTGTGATGTTTTTGGTTGCTCGAAATCAGTTTTTCTCAAATGGGGGTACGATGGCACGACAGCGGGTACTTGAGAGAGAGAGCGGGTGAAAACTTAACAAATAGAGTCAGTCTTGTTCCCACCCCCGTGTGAGCGGAAATGATAACTAAATCAATGTTTTTTAAACTTGGGATCGTGACCCCATGTGTGGTTTCCTGAAATTTCTTTTGAAATGTTTTAATTATTATTCTTTAAAAAAAAAGCTCAATCTTAGACAACTGTATTGCTATACTTTCACTAAAGCTCAAACATGATCAAAAACTAATACTAGAAAAGGACTCCCACCCAAAAGGACATCTTTTCTCCTGGTTTGTGTGTCTTCAAAAGTCCGTGATTAATTGCTATAAACTCACTTTAGCCTTCAGAGCATCGGCCGCACACTGTTTAAGGGGAAGTAAAGGTCCCTTCGGAGAGCTCTTCTTCTCCGCTTCATTGTTTACTACCAAACTGCAGAGTTAAAACTGTCGCTAGAACTTGTTTTCATCTTCTTTTGGTAAACAAAAGAGGTTTGCGTCAACATCTTTAACTTCCTGCTTAATTAGAACAACCAAAACCAGCACAAGTTATCATTTTGACCTAAAAAGCAGGTTGAAAGTTTCACTCCAATAGAAAACAATTGGATGTTTACAGGCTGTGGGGCCATGTGACATCATCAATCACGTGATTTCAAGATGACGGAGGAACACAGGCTATAAAATGGTAAATAGTACAATAGTATATTTCTAAAGGTTTTAAGCTACATTTGTAAAAACAGCGGAGGATCCCTTTAAAGAAGAAGGACGAGCGTGTCCCAAACATGTTGTTTTGTACTCTTTTGAACATTTCTCAGGTAGTAAACTACCGCTAACCACTACAAATCAAAGATATCTTTCCCTGTAGAGGAACGAGTCATAGGGATGGAAAAGTGCTTTGTGTTGTTTGTCAGAAATCTACAGGCTGATGTGTGAGCGGACACAAAGAATGGGTTTCACAGAGTCGAGCTGGAAGTTAAAAAAAAAAGAGCAGGATGAGAATTCCAGAAGCTGCTGCACACACACACACAACAGACCAAAGTGTGACTCAGAGTCTCTGGTCAGTTGTAAGTCAGAGAGGTGCAGCTCATCAGCACGTGCTTGTCATTAGGGTTGACCCAAACTGCCAGTACTGATGATGTCACCACAGAAGAATCCTATGGCCATCACCACATTTATTATTATTTAGTGAGTGGTCCAGCTGACTTGGAGGTCAAAAAGCCCACTGACTATTTCTGACTCATTTGATTCACGATGACCGCCGACAGCCACACGAAAACACCATGAAAAAGGCTTCTGTTTGCAGGATGGATCAGTGATGGTCACATGTGGTCTGAACCGGCTCAGGGAGGGGTGGGGGGGTGTGTGTGTTTTCATAACCAACAGCCAAGGCAGGACATGAGACGTCTCCTCCAGCTCCTTTAATGGCTTTGTGTTTTAGTTTAGCTTCTAGCTCCAGACAGGTGTCATGTCGCTCTCAGTCGAGCACAGAACACTCCAGCGTCTAATGAGCTCCTATTTTCTCACGGGCTTTGGTTGCCTGGCATTTTGTTGTTTTCATGTCATCAAACCCCCCTGATGTAAATATAGACCACCTGTAGCAGTTAGCTTCCTTTCTCTCTCTGTCTCAGGGACTCCTCAGTACTCCTACTAGAGTACATTCTCCATTATGTGCACCTTGAGGGGAAAAACAAGATGAAGGGTAAATGATCGGTATGATGGTAATTAGATGTAAGTACTGTCAGATGCAGTCAGATTAGCAGGACTTGTAAACATGCACAGGAGTCACCTGCTTGCTATAAATCTTTGGACTCTGACATGCTGGGAAAAGTGTGTGTTGCCTTTTTTCAGTCACATCTAAACATTTGTTCATCTGGCTGTGGTTCATGTTGCGGAAGCAAAGAATGTAGGAAGAGAAAGAATCCAATTACAACTTAGTGAGCACAGCAGTTGGAAAACTGTCTTTTTGGTCAAACAAAAAAATCCCTTCACCAAGAAGTAGGGATGTAACGATTAATCGTAAGGCAGTTAAAAATCGATTCATAGGTATCACGGTTGATAACGATTTTCTGAAAATTGAATCGCAGTACTTTTTTTATCCACAAGTGTAGGCGGCGGGCGGAGTCTGCTAATACTTTCTTTCTGGCTGCCTTCTACTCTTAAATATGTTAATAAATGATTCATTACCCCTTTAGCACCGAAAGAATATCTGTAATATTACTTGAATATCTGTAAAAGTCACGTTTTTCTATTAGCTCTGTCTGCTAGCATAGCTTCTCTTCTTCACTGCAAGATATCTGCATGCCAACCGACCACTGTGTTACCAATCAATCAATCAATCAATCAATCTTTATTTGTATAGCGCCAAATCATAACCAATGGTATCTCAAGGCACTTTACAGTAGAGCAGTCTTAAGGACGGACTCTTCATTTTATGGATACACACATATGCATATATACGTATATACACATACATATGTATCCCACACCCAACATGAATTCATCATGGCGGCAAGGAAAACCTTCTGTTAAGCAGCAGGAACCTTGTGTGGATCCCATTCCTATGATGAACAGCCATCCACGTTATGCTGTGTTGGGTGTGTGCAGAGAAAAGGGTGGAGACAGAGCCGCTGAGTCTCTGTAACTCCACACTGAGGATCCCACGGACCTGCAAGACAAAAGCCAGAAGGAGTACAGGAGCAAACACACAAGGGAAGAAGCAGACATAGAGGGAGTGTTTGAAAGAGGAATGGGACCCTCTCCGGTCCCTCTCTAACCTAAATGACCTCTCTCTTAACGCCCTCTCCAACCTCTCTCCAACCGAGCATGCCAGACCCCCCCCCCCCCGGCAGTCTATGCCTATTGCATCTTAATTATGAGCTATGAGCTGGTTCCTAACTAAAAGCTTTATCAAAGAGGAATGTTTTGAGCCTAACCTTAAAGGTAGAGAGGGTGTCTGCCCCCCGAACCGTGGTTGGTAGATGGTTCCAGAGAAGTGGGGCCTGATAACTGAAAGCTCTTCCTCCTATACTACTTCTAGAGACAAATGGAACAACGAGTAGTCCAGCATTTTGAGAGCGTAGTGTTCTGGGGGGATTGTATGGCACTACAAGCTCCTTGAGATAGACTGGTGCCTGTCCATTTAGGGCTTTATAAGTGAGAAGAAGAATCTTGAATTCTATTCTATATTTTATGGGAAGCCAATGCAGAGAGGCTAATAAAGGAGTAATGTGATCTCTTCTCCTAGTTTTAGTCAGTACACGTGCTGCAGCATTTTGAACCAGCTGAAGTGTCTTAAGCGACTTGCTCGGGCAGCCTGCTAAAAGAGAATTACAATAATCCAGTCTAGAGGTAACAAAAGCATGGACTAGTTTTTCGGCGTCGCCCTGAGACAGGATAGATCTGATTTTAGCAATGTTACGGAGATGAAAGAAGGCAGTTCTTGAAGTTTGTTTTATGTGAGAGTTGAAGGATAAGTCCTGATCAAATAGAACCCCAAGGTTTCTAACAGTTGTGCTTTGTGCCAGAGTAATGCCATCTAGGGCAGTTAGGCTAGCATAGGTTTCTCTAAGGTGTCGCGGGCCCAGTACAATGACCTCAGTCTTGTCTGAGTTGAGAAGAAGAAAATTTTGGTCCATCCAGGCCCTAATGTCCTTTAGACAGGCCTCAAGTTTAGATAGCTGATTTGTCTCACCTGGCTTCATTGATACATACAGTTGGGTATCATCAGCATAGCAGTGGAAGTTAACAGAGTATTTTCTCATAACATTACCAAGGGGGATCATATAGATACAGAAGAGGATTGGACCTAGCACAGAGCCCTGAGGAACCCCGTAGCTTACTTTAGTGTACACAGAAGACTTATTATTCACGTGTACAAACTGGTACCTATCAGATAGGTAGGACTTAAACCAGTTTAGGGCAGTCCCTGTGATTCCAAGTAATTTCTCTAATCTCTCTAGTAGAATATAGTGATCGATACCAGCGCCCTCTGCTGGTCCAAACAAATATGACGTAAATCAGTGCAATCCCGTTTTTTTTTTTGTTTTGTTTTTTTTTAAGTCCAATTGTTAAGGCACAAAATACATTTTCAGTTGCACTTTTAAAAGAAAAAGAACTATTATGCAGTTTTGCATTGTTTATTATAGAACCAGAATTTAAATTAATAGGCTTCATTTTCATTTGTATTATTCCTTTATTTATTTCATTCAAGATTTATTTTTAGTTAAATTGCATTGTTTTGAATAGTTTATCAAGGAATTCTTTTGACAATAAAAAATAATAGGAAAATAATACAGTATTTTCTAGTTTTTTTCCCAAAAAAAATTATTTTCTACAGTCCCATTTTGTAAAATAAATTGTGAGAGAATCGTATCATGAACCCAGTATCGTGAATCGAATCGTATCAGGAGTTGAGTGAATCGTTACATCCCTACCAAGAAGTATATGTTATTTTATTGATTTGTTTGTGGACAGTGTAGCTTCAAAAACTAATGGACTAATTTTTATGACATTTTCAGGAAATATCTGAAAATGGATTAGGAACAAGTGATTAGATTTTGGGGATGATCCAGATCAATAAACTGATTCTGGTTCAGTTTGAATAATCCATAAATCCCTATGTTCAGCTCTTTAAACTACTTCTACAACACCTCCTGCTGGTGATTTTGCACATTACATGCTCTAGTCATAAGTTCCGAAACAGCCACATGCTCACGTGCTAAAAATGTCCTCCAAGCCTTTAAAGTGTGAATGATCATGGTACCAATGATCCAGATAACTGACAATATTTGGAAAAGAGGAGATTTGACGCTTGACGGATGTTTGCGCTCTCTAGATGCGTTTGCAGTACCTTGGAAAATCTAAATAGCTCAATAAAAACTGGTAATGGAAACACCTGAATTTCGGGGGGAAAAACTCAAATATCACTAAAAAGTTTTTACGCTTTCATGAGGAGGTTTTTTCAGAAATTTCCATCTTGAAATATATCGCAAAAGCGCAATGGAAACACTTTTTCTGCAATTACACGTCACCAGACGTGACGTACCTGGTCACATGACCACTTCTCTAAGAGGAAACATGGCGCGGTATGTGTAAACAGAGGAGGAGAGTCAGACATTTGTTAGCATTATATGTAAAAATGATTACTACCACATTAGACGTGAAGGAATACAGAGTGTTATAAGGAGGTTTGGAGCGTCCATCTTCCTGTAGAGAAATCTCACAGGATGAGATTTCACGAGAGTTACGAAGCTCCAAAAACAACCTTCAATGGAAAGACGTTCAAAGTGCAAAAAACTGTAATGGAAACGCAGCTTCTGAGTACTCCTGTTTATTTCTTTCTTTGTTTGTTAGCAGAATTACGTGCAAAATTTTAACCAAAGCCAGTCCTAACGCTATGGAATATTCCATTAAATTGGAGGCGATCCAGATCAAAATACGGATTCTGGATCAGTTTTAAAAATAAAAAAATAACTCTCTCTCATTATTGGCCAAAAAAAATTCTATCTTGGTTTGTAAATGACCGATCTTTGTGAAATTTGACTATGCTATGTTGGGTTGGTTCCTCAACTATCCCTCCAAGTTTCATTCAGATTGAGTTTGGATTGCACATTTTGTTGCAATTTTTTCTAAAAAAAAAAAAATTAGGCTGTCCGTACATTGTGACCTACTGTATGGATATTAATGGAGGTATAAATGTCTTCCGAGCCTTTGAAGTGTGAAAAATCCTGGCACCATGATCATAATCATTGATTTAGATAAATGACAATATCTGGCAAAGAGGAGATTTGGAGCTTGGCAGAGATTTGACTCTGAGTGCTTCTGTTTGTTTATCCTTCAAGCTTTGGTATTTGGATGATTTCCAGTGAAACTTAATCAATGACAGTTTAAAGTTGAAAGAACAGATTTTCTTCTTCTGAAACTAAATCTATGTTTGAAATTGGAAGCTATTTGGGTCTTTTGGAGCAGTGGTTCTCAACCTTTTTAACCCACGACCCCCAAAATAAAGGTTCCTGAGACCGGGACCCCCACTGTACCTGAAGGTGGTTGAACATGAACATTGAAGAACAGTCATGTGGAGACAGGGTCGTCTATAATGATGGTCCATTGTTCTATGAATCTGTGATAACCACATTTGTTTATTCATCTGAATAATATCCACTGTTATCCAGGAAATGTATTTGATGTAATTTTAAAAAGTTGGAAAAAATAAGCATGAAATATTGTGAAAAGAGGTTTAAAAGTGACAATAATGAGTCAACATATTCAACATTAGGTGGTAAAAGTGGTCTAAAGGGTTTAGTGTCGAAAATGTCTTGAAAGTAGAAAAAATGTGTGGAAAAGGCATTGATTTTTGATGAAGAAATGGGAGTAATGTAGCAAAAATGCATTAAACAGAGCAAAAATATGTCAATAAAAAGTGATGAAAATAGGTTAAAATATGGTAAGTTTGGTGTAGTTGCAGAAAAAGGATAAAAATAAGCAAAAATGGGCTCAAATTGTTAAAAAAAAAATATTCCTAGTTTCTTGAAGGCATCTGGCGAACCCTTCCCAGTGTCTCACAACCCCGAATGGGGTCTTGACCTTAAGGTCGAGAACCCCTGTTTGGGAGGACAGGGAGTCTGAGTATGCTGAGTAATGACCAGGGCGTTGGATTAGTATCCTATCGTGTGTTGAACAGCAGTAAATCTCTCTTTAGCCTGACATGTTAGCCTGGCTCGGTCTAATCCCCATATGTCAGAATCACACACCAACATGTCCGTACATTTACCACTGCCTGCCTCAGTTTGGATTCTCTGGGAAAAACACGCACGTATCGTGTGGGAAAGAATGTAAATCATTTGTTTTTGTGTGTGTTCAGTAATGCCTGATGCTTAAAGGTTTTACTCTGGGGGTCTGTGAGAATATAAAAAAATGTGCACACGTGGTTCTGTTGTCCTGAAGTTGCTTTTGTTTGTCTTTCCTCAGGCCTTCCCATCAGCACCTATGCGAAATTCTGCTACCGTAAGCTGCAGAAAGTGGCAATCACAGGTGGCAAAAAGGTAAGCCAACAAAGAAGAAAAACAGACTAGGGCTGTGTTGTAAATGTCATACTAACGTACTACTTACACTAATGTACTACTCACACTAACGCACTACTTACACTAACGTACTACTCACACTAACGTACTACTTACACTAATGTACTACTCACACTAACGCACTACTTACACTAACGTACTACTCATACTAACGTACAACTCATACTAACGTACAACTCACACTAACGTACTACTTACACTAACGTACTACTTACACTAACGTACTACTCATACTAACGTACTACTCATACTAACGTACTACTCACACTAACGTACTACTCATACTAACGTACTACTCATACTAACGTACTACTCACACTAACGTACTACTTACACTAACGTACTACTCATACTAACGTACTACTCACACTAACGTACTACTTACACTAACGTACTACTCATACTAACGTACTACTCATACTAACGTACTACTCACACTAACGTACTACTCATACTAACGTACTACTCATACTAACGTACTACTCACACTAACGTACTACTTACACTAACGTACTACTCATACTAACGTACTACTCATACTAACGTACCACTCACACTAACGTACTACTTACACTAACGTACTACTCATACTAACGTACTACTCATACTAACGTACTACTCACACTAACGTACTACTTACACTAACGTACTACTCATACTAACGTACTACTCATACTAACGTACTACTTACACTAACGTACTACTCATACTAACGTACTACTCATACTAACGTACTACTCACACTAACGTACTACTCATACTAACGTACTACTCACACTAACATACTACTTACACTAACGTACTACTCATACTAACGTACTACTCACACTAACGTACTACTCATACTAACGTACTACTCATACTAACGTACTACTCACACTAACGTACTACTCATACTAAGTTTGACGTCTAAATGACTATATAGTGTGTTCACATTAGATAGTATGAATAGAATGAGTATGCAATAAATACCTGGATGTATGCTATATTGGGACACCGTGCATGGTGGGCACAATACTCATACTCAACCGTCCCATGATGCATTGCGAGTGGAATGTAAAATGGTCCTGGGACCAGCTTCAAGCTAAAAGTCAAACATCCCCTTTTCAAAATAAAAGCATCTCTTCTTGTCTTCCTTTTTTTAATGCTTTTTTAAATAAAGCTACGTCTGTTGTTGTCTTGCTTGTTATGATTGCATTTTGTGCATTTCTGTTGTCCTTTTGTGTATTTTTTTCTGTAAAATGTATGGAGTTTTTTCGAGTCATTTTGTGTTTTTATGTTGTCATTTTGCTTGTTTCTTAGTACTGTGGGTTTGCAGAGACTGTTTTTGTGTTGTTCTTGTCTTTCGTGCACTTTTGTTGTCATTTTCTGTTCATTTTGAATATTTTTTAAATCATTTTGTGTATTTTTGTTGTCATTTTGTGTGTATTCTTGTCTTTTACTGTATTTTTCTGCAACATTCTAATTATTTGTATTTTTTGATATATTCTTGCTTTTGTTTTGTGTATTTTTCTGTAATTTTATACGTTCACTTTGGGGGGATGGATGGAATTAGAACTTTCAAAGGTGGAGAATCAACAGAGATATTTAGTCTCAGTGTGATTCAGGTGTTTGTCGTTGTAGGTTCCAAATGCATCTTGGGAAACTTGGAAGTATACTTCAGTGGGAACGTTCATCATCCTAATCACACTTGTAGTATCTCGTAGACAGTATATACTTATTGAGTTTGTAGTGTATATTACATTTCAAACAGCCTTAGAGTCACTTTAGCACCACAGAAAAAAATGGTCTGTATCAGCGTGACTGTTGTGAGTCATCAGGGATGTTGTTTCATGGAGACATAATAACAGGTATTTTGATGAAGTCACAGAGCAAACCTCATACATGTCAAAGCCAACAGCTTTAGGCACAGCAATGATTAATATGATAGTCTTCACCAGTTCAGGGTAATAAAACACCGCCCTGGCCTCTTCTCTTCCCCCCCCCAGGGTCTCCGTAAGCCCACGTTAGAGGAGATCGACCACAGCAGGAGGGCCATCGTCACGCCCTCACTGTTTGGCAGTTCGCTGGAGGAGGTGATGGAGAGGCAGAGCGAGCTCTTCCCTGACAGGAAGCTGCCCTGGGTGCAGATTCAGCTCTCCCAGTACGTCCTGGCCCTGGGCGGGGCTCAGACTGAGGGCATTTTCAGGTAAGATGCAAGCTCAGCTGAATTACATGTCTCAACATGTCTCAGGATCAGACAAACGCACGCACTGTAATATCAGTAAAGGTCAAAAGCTGTGTGTGTGTGTGTGTGCATGTGCACGTGTGCGTCTGTGTGTGTGTGTGTGTGTGTGTGTGTGTGTGTGTGTGTGTGTGTGTGTGTGTGTGTGTGTGTGTGTGTGTGTGTGTGTGTGTGTGTGTGTGTGTGTGTGTGTGTGTGTGTGTGTGTGTGTGTGTGTGTGTGTGTGCGTGCGTGTGTGTGTGTGTGTCTGTGTGTGTGTGTGTAAACCACTTGGAACAATGGTGAACTTTCACCAGCACCCACTGCCCCCCAAACAATCCTGACAAATAACACATTTATTGAACCAACAGAGAACAAATAACATCACTTTTCATAATAAATCAAAAACTAGATTCAAACTAGAATCATCTGCATAAAAATCAAATGTAAAAAATACAGGAAATAACCAAACATTGTTTGCAATCTGTGACAAAAAAAGATGAAGAAAACAAAAAAAGTATGAAATGAACTAAGAGGGAAACATCATATTTCATAATGCCAGTAACATATTTCATTAATAAATCAAAATGCAAAACTAGATTAAATTAATCACCTCCATAAAAACAAATAAAAGTGCAGCTGTCAAAAATACAGGAAATAATGACACATTGTTTACAACCTGTGCCAAAAAGCTTAAGAAAACTAAACAGGAAATGAATGTTTTAAGTCGGGTATTGAAAGTTAATTTTTTTGTTCCGCTTCACTTCAAATGCCGATGGAAATAATTATTATTGCACGTTACATTTTGTTCACTAATCTAATACAGTCTAATAATTTAATGCTCTTTTCAGTTCTGCTACATTTTTAGACTTTTTATTATTACTTTCTTTGTGTGTCGGCCAGAGTTTTTTAACCTTGGAGTCGCCTGAAATGTCTAGTCATAATAAAATATTTAAAAATTAATCATTAAAAAAAAAACACATTTAAACTGCAGCAGTGTCCTTAGAGCAGAATTTTTCAACCTTGGAGCCGTGACCCCACGTGGGGTCGCCAGGACAAAAAACAAAAATGGAGTCGCCTGAAGTGTCTAGTAATGAAATAAAAAAATGTAATTATTAAATTTATATTTTTAAATAAAAATTATGATAATTAATTTTTATTGATCTATTTTGCACAATTAAAAAACTATACATAATAGCACAGAAATATACATACAGTAAGGAAGAGGAAGAAAAGTCAAAGAGCTGAAATAATGATTATTCTTTTTCAAATATAAACACCACACAGTATAAAAAGCTGTGACATATTGTCACTGTTGTGCACTAATACTGGCTACTCCGTGTTTGTAAAAACACAGTATAACAAACATGATCAAAAAATGTATTTTAGAGAAAAGAAAGTGTCCGGTGGTCATATAGCACTGGGGTCACGACAAGAAAAGGGTTGGGAACCACTGGTGTAGGCGTTTTGTTTAGTGTTAGTGAATAATGAAGAAAGACATTTAAGAAATTTTGGATTTATTTATTTATCTCAAACATTAAAAAACTATATAAAGCAATCAGTTAAAAAAAGCGCCAGCAATGTTTGAGAATGAGCAGCTTAATATTTTTAACAAAATAAATCTGACATTTGAGCAAATGCATGTATTTACATATATAAATACACAACAAATTACACACAAATATAAACAAAAACAAGCATTCATAGATCTACCTACCTACATCAACATCCACATGTCAACCTATAGCAGTGGTCTGCATCCTGCGGCTCTGGAGCCTCATGTGGCTCTTTGACTCTTTTGCAATGGCTCCTCAAAGCGTTAAAAAAAATTGAAATAAAGAGTTATTTCCTAACAGAAGCTATTAATGATTAATGACAAATCAAATTATGATATAACAATTTGTTAACCTAAAAATAAATCACGGTGTGCAATGACTCAGCACCTTCAACATCTACAGACCATCAACTTTCCTGCAGCTGTGGCTAACCTTAAGTTTTAAATTAAATAAAAAATAATAATGAAATAATTAAAAAAAAAGATAATTAAACCAACAAAAACACCATTCTGGAAGAAAATAGAGATTTTTATTAATTTAACCACCAATGTGAAGGTTAAATATGCATGTTTTATGTGTGGCAAGAAATTAGCAATTAGCATGTGTTGATCACATGATCATGTGTTATCAAAATTCAAGTTACTTTTTTGTTGCCCTTTAAATACATTAACTTAAAAAAAAAAATCTTCTTTGTATAAGATTGTGTTCATGTAAACTGAGATGCGTAAGAATTTGAAGATGCAAGATAATGTTTTATTGTTATTTCTTTCAAACGGTTTTTAAGTTTTCATTTACATGATCAATATGAATCAAATGAAATCAAACATTATTCTATATAATTTTAACTGTATATAATTTAATTCACTGTATTGTCTTCATTGAGAAGGTATTTTATGGCTCCAGGAGGACTTTAATCCAGGTGAGATGATGTTAATTGTTGCAGACCCCAGACCTATACCATCAGATTCTAGTCTTTGTACTGATTTAATAAGATTTGCCTATAAAAAAAAAAAGTTTTTTATTTTGTTACAACTTTTAAATGTATTATTAAGTCTATTCCAAAGGGATATCCCACAAACTGTTTACTGGAATGTCCTCCTGTTTGTCGCGCCCCACCTGTCATACCTCTATCCACCACCGGGGGGAGTGGCACCACACTCTTTGAGAAGCAATATAAACTAATGTGTGTGGTCTGTATTTTCACGTGGGCTTTCCCTGTGTACAGTACACACAGCAAACAGAGGACGCAGTGTTTGATTTAATACTTTGTGATGCATGTTTACAGCTTTACCCGCATGTGAGCGCTTCAGCGCTGTGTGTTTGTGCACACTATCTGCTGTTCATGTACCCTGTACTTATTGGGAAAAGAAGCTCCGCCCCCACATGGCGAGGCTTCGTCGTGTGTTTTATTTAGAAACAAACAAATACGTGGATTCTCCTGCTCGGCCTCATTTGATACCAATGGACTCTGTGTGTGTGTGTGTGTGTGTGTGTGTGTGTGTGTGTGTGTGTGTGTGTGTGTGTGTGTGTGTGTGTGTGAGATGGGAGCTCCCTCTTGTGGCCTCTTGCTGTAACTGTAGGGTGTTTTTTTTCAGGGTACCAGGAGACATTGATGAAGTGAACGCTCTGAAGCTTCAGGTGGACCAGTGGAGGATCCCAGAGAACCTCTCTGACCCCAACGTTCCTGGTGAGGATTCTCTGATTATTAGATTATTACTCACTGGCTGTCGTTATCAATAATATCCTTTGATTAGAGGACCAGCAACCTGTTGTTATCATGTATGCTCCTTTTTCTTTTTTTTAATTCTTCTTCTTCTGAGGAAATTGCGCAAACAATCACCAAATTTTGCACAGACCAATCGTCCTAAAGATGGCGCTACAGCAAGCATCTAAAGTTCAACATTTTGTAAATTCACAACAAATCAACCTCATGTGCTACAGAGTAGCAACTTTCACCAAAATTGTGCCTAAATACTGAAGAAACGTTTGCATATTTAAACCTGTTGCACATTACGAAGTCCAACACTAAAATATAATAAATCTCCTCACACAATTTTTATCTCTTTTGACAGCAAACTTTCACAAACGATCCATACAGACTTTTGATTGATCAAAAATTTCACCTAAAGTGCCTCAAAATGACTAAAACAATGTTAACAATAACGTTTACAGTCGTTTTGAAGCACTTTAGGCTCAATGTTGACTATATATATAAATATAAATTTAAATTGCAATGATTATAATATATATTATAGTTATACATTTGACTATAAACGGTATTGTAAACATATAATTGTCAATTCCTGCTAAATAAATGTTTAATGTATGTTTAAAAAATGACACAATTTTGGAGTGATTGTACATAACGTTTGGAAAATATCAGAATTTCATACTCAAAAAAATAAATTTTGAACATTTTGTATTTTGCTCTCAATTTTTAGTCAATGCAAAATGTTATTTTTGAACATTGTTTTTTCACTGATGGAGCCAATAAATCATTGATCCTCAGGGATGGGTTTGAGGAAAAAAATGTAAAAACATATATGACCAATAAAGGCAAAAGCCCCAATTTCATCTTTTAATCTTAATCGTAAAAACTAATCACTAACATGCTTTCTAGATGGAATTTGTGTATTTTTGTCTTAATATCTGAATTTTATACATTTGTTTGAAATCTGCCTTTAAACACTAACAGCTGCTGTCTTGTTTTGCCTAGAGTTGCCTGGCCCCGCCCATTAATTGTATTGCTAGTAGTGTTAGTATGATGTTTAATGAAGATGTCCTATATCTGTGTGTGTGTCAGCGTCTCTGATGAAGCTGTGGTACCGTGAGCTGGAGGAACCTCTCATCCCCATGAACTTCTATAAACAATGTGTGACTAACTGTGACGACCCAGTGGCTGCTATCGCTGTAGTTCAGTCACTGCCTGAGCTCAGCCGCCTCGTCCTCTGCTACTTCATCCACTTCCTCCAGGTAAACTTTAGGATGACACACAGAACGAGTAGAAAACCATCCAGTGCTGCTAAAACTATGTATAGAACGACTGAATACAAGAGCAACAGTTCCTAGCATAATTTAGTAGTACACAGAAATAAATCCATTTTAGACTGATAATTACATTCTCTTTATAAATGCTCAAAGGTTTCTTGTGTACACAAAGAGTTCACATTAAGTGATACATGAATGAAGCTAAATCCTGGTTTTTCCCAAAGTTCCAACTAAAATCTATGATTATTTCATTTTTTCAGGAGAAATTCAAACCAGGAAATCCTGTGATTTTTCCTGAGTGCATATGTAGAGTTGATTTAATGCAGGGGTTCCCAATCCTGGTCCTCAGGGGCCACTATCCAGCATGTTTTAGATGTTTCCCTCTTCCAGCACACCTGATTCAAATGATGAACTCATCATCAAGCTCTGCAGAAGCCTGATAACGATCCTAGTCATTTCAATCAGGTGTGTTGGAAGAGGGAAACATCTAAAACATGCTGGATAGTGGCTCTTGAGGACCAGGATTGGGGACCCCTGATTTAATGCTACGACTACAGGTGTTTGCATCACTTCCACTAGTTCCCCAATATTCCAAACATTTAATTTTGCAGTTTATTTAAAGCTGTAGGCCTCACAGATCAATAAATAAAAGATCATTTGCTCTGGAAAAAAGAGGTAAAATGTTAAAATTGTTGCTTAAATGTTTGTTCTGATCTCCACTGTAAACACTCTCTTATTGACATTGTCATAAAAGTTTGGTGCAGTGCATTGTGGGATGTGTGGAGTCCTGTAGAAGTGTTTTTACTTCATTCTTACTGTGATTTCTTGTGTTTACGACCAAAAACTTTGCCAAAGTGACTTTCACATTTCTGGTGTTTTCACTAAAAGTTGTGGTAAAACAATGGTAGATGTTTATTTACATGGAAAGATCCAAATCCGGATGAAATTGAATGAAAGTGAAATCCTGGGGGAATACCGGGAACAAACTGGAACAAAAATGTAGTGAAACCAATCTCTGTCTTCCTTGTTTGGCAAAAAACACAAGTAGTAAGAATGAAGTAGAAACACTTCTATAACCTGTAAACGGCAGTGGTTCCCAAACTTTTTCTGCTGCGCCCCCCTTTGAAGAATGGAAATCGCTCAGGCCCAAAAGAAGTGGCAGAAATGGGATTTATGTCGCAAAGATGCATTAAAAAGAGCAAAAAATGAGTTAAAATATGGCAAGTTTGGTGTAGATGCAAAAAAGGGTAAAAATAAGCAAAATATATTAAAACATTCCTCGTGTCTTGAAGGCATCTGACGACCCCCTCCCACTGTCTCTGACCCCAAGGTTGAGAACTCCTGATGAAGTTTGTTATAGTTGTAGAAAAAGGGTAAAATGAGCAAAAATGGGCTCAAATTGTTAAAAAAAATTAATATTATTAGTTTCTTGAAGGCATCTGGCGACCACCTTCCAGTGTCTCGCGACCCCAAATGGGGTCCTGACCCTAAGGTTGAGAAGCTCTGGTCAGAGGATTGAAATGTTGTTTCTCTCAACCCTCAGTGCTTACGATACAACATTTAAGACAATCTAAAAATTAATTAAAAAATAAAACAAGATAAATTAAATTAAACTAAAAGCAAATAGTATAAATTAGGGGTGGGCGATGATATGGGAAAAATATCATATCACGATTTTTTCTTTGTGAAATCATGATCAGGATATTATCACGATTTTTTTCCTTCAAATCATTTAGACTATTTTAAAGTTATTTACCAATAAAACAAACCAAATCACCTTCTTAAAATTCTCGCCCTAAATGGAAAAAAGGAATAAAAGATCATTTAGGACAAGGTGATTATCTTTTTTTTTCTTTTTTTGTATGTAAACAATTCATCAAACTGGTTCCTAGTACAATTAACACCAAACAAAAAGGCTGACAAGTTATTTTAGTCACACAGTCTTTTTACTTTGTTTAAAGTGGTGTAGCTTTAGCATTAGCAACATTTCCTACATAACAAGGCAGCATATCAGTCTAGTGATTTCTATTTGTTATTGAGGTAACACACTCATATTAATAAAATTCTACTTTAAGCAGTGTTTGAACGCCTCATTTCGCACAGTTTAAACAATCATATCCTTTAAAAGATAAAACGTTACTGCTTTGGTTACATTAGGCCTGGATGATATGGACCAATATTCATATCTATATATTTTTCCTCAAAATGGCAATAGGTGATATAAACTCTATTTATTATTATTTTTCAATAGTTTTCCAAGAAAAACAATAATGGGTCAAAGTCAGTGGAGAAAAATGCCACAAAGACCCTTTTATTAATCACTAGCAGCACAATAACAACATTTTGTCACTTTTGACTTTGTCCTTCATTGAGGCTGAAATGTGATTAAATTATGTAGTGTTGCTTTTTTCAGGGCAGCTCTGAGTTGTTGAAAGTAGTTTTTAAAGTAAATCACATTCAGGACACTGTCTCTTTAAGAATGTGTAAACAGCCCTGTTAGCTACAGCAGCAGATCTCTGCTACAGCGCAGCGACAGAGCGTTAGTTACAGAAGAGAAACACATGCAGTGTTTTCTCAAACATATTTCAGTGCTTCAACACTCAGAACTGATGGAGTTTAACAGACAGACATCTGCACTGAGCCTCTGACAGACAGCCGCTAACAGCACAGCTAACTCTGTGTCAGTGCACTGGGAGGAGGGGGAGAAGAGCGTACTTCTGCCCCGTTTAAGCGCTTAATTAATGTCTGTAATGCTGACGAGCAAATGGTGTGATTTGGCAGAGAAAAAACCTTTGCATGTTCTGTGTATGGACGACAGACACATGACGCAGACACGGCACAGCAAGGGTTAAAATGTGAACTACAGACGGTTCTACGATCTCCGTGATTTGGGAGATCGTCGTCATGTTGAAATCCTTAAAGATCTAATATCGTCATATCGCACACCCTAAGTATAAATATATTTGCAGAAATAGAATTTGAAACTGAAGTAAAGGAGAATATACATAAAGTAGAAAGGAACAGTAAACAATGCAGGACAATCAATGGAATGTGGACAAAGTATGTTTCTCTAATTCTCTCTCTCCCTCAGGTGTTTGCTCAACCATCCAACGTGGCCATAACCAAAATGGACGTGAATAACCTGGCTATGGTGATGGCCCCCAACTGTCTCCGCTGTCAGTCTGACGACCCGCGGATCATCTTTGAAAACACTCGGAAGGAGATGTCGTTCCTGAGGATGCTCATCGTCCACCTGGACACCAGCTTCGTGGAGGGCGTGGTTTAGAGCCTCTAAAACAGTTAAAACAGAGTGCATGATGGGAGCAGATCATCAGCACCAGTGAACACTTCTTTTTCAGCCACACTGGAAACTTTAAGCCCCTCCTACGTTAAAGAAGCAGGAAACGGCCTGAACTTTAGACCTGGATCTGCTCTCACATTGGCCGCTTTGGAGCAGCTAGCGCTAACGATTGTTTGCTGCATGTGTTTCTAACCCATTATTTAGTCGTGCAGCTTCATTAAACCACACACTGAGTCTGTCAGTGTTTGTTTAGGAGGCGTTCACACCACAGAAATCACTCAGCAGCAGTGTTGACACTGATCGCTGTGATTTCAGCCAAGTGTGTGTGTGTGGGAGTGTGCATGTGTGAAAAACAGCGTCCTTTTATCATGTACAGAAAAGTAAAAAAAAAATTAAGAAAAATGAAAAAACCTTATTTTAATGTGTTTTTAAGTTTGTTGTAAGATCTCGAGTTGTCGTCTTTTGTTTTTCGGGAGCAGATTTTTTTTTTCGAAAGCACAAACTGGAAATGTGCAAAAAAAAAAACAAAAACCTGATTTTGATTAATTTTAAAAAATAAGTTCCAAAAAAAAGGAAGTGCTTCATTTGTTCCCTATCCTGAAACACTGAGGCCTGTTTGAAGAAGCATTTATTTGGATCTTATTATTTTGGGAGTAGAAACACTTTGTTCTCATCTGTTTTTCTGGCTCAGGTCTTATAATAAAATAAAACTGGTGCTTGGTGTGATAATAACTATTGTTTCTCACTCACTCAAAGGCTTGTACTGTTCACCGCCCCGTGGGGAATGTAAATGGATGGAGTTTTTGTGCCTAATCTCAGGCTTTTGTTGATGTAAATACATTTTGTGTGTAAAGAAAGTAATAACTCTTTAAATATATGCTCATGCGCTGGGTTAATGGGTGAAATCCAGCTTTGTTTTTGACGAGCAAAACATTTTATATGATGATACTTGTTCAGTTGTCTGCTGTAACCGCTTGCCTTTGACCATAGGAACCATCCAAACCACTCTACTGTACATGTATGTGCGTGTATGTGTGTTTGTATCATTTCTTGTAATAATACAGAATGAACCAAGAAATTAAACATTTTATTTCAGTTGTGCACTGCCTTGTGTTTTAATGGTGGACATTACAGTAGAAAAGAAGTTTATTGTGTGTTTCATAGTATAAAGTTATCTTATAGCTATAAATCCTTGTCTTAACCAGAAATAAAATGGGTTTAAAGTGACCAAAAATGGTGGTGAAATGGTGGTGAAATGGGATTTTAAAAACCACAGTAAGTGGATAGAACTTGCAAATTAGAGTCGCTAAAAAACAGACAGAAAAAGTGGTTTAAAAAGGGTTCAAAGTGTCAATATTGGCATAAAAGTGGCAGAAGAGGGGGGTGGGGGTAGTGTAATTTAAAAAGTAGGAACAATTAGTTTAAACTGGCAAATAACGGGCTTGAAAAATGTGAATAAATTGGCAAAATTAAGCATGAAATATGGTGAAAAGAGGTTAAAAGTGACAATAATGACTCAACATATGTGACATTAGGTGGAAAAGTGGTGAAAAGTGTTTATAAGTGCTGAAAATGTCTTGAAAGTGGGAAAAAAAAAAGTGCAGAAAAAGCATTGCAATTTGATGGAGAAGTGGCAGAAATGGGAGTAAAGGAAAAGGAGGATAAATATGGCAAGAAAAAGTAATGAAAATATGCTCAAATATGGCAAGTTTGGTGTAGTTGCAGAAAAAGTGTAAAAATAAACAAAAATTTGCTCAAATTGTTCAAAAAATATTTTTAAGTTTCTTGAAGGAATCTGGCCACTCCCTCCCAGTGTCTTGCGACCCATGATAGGGTCCTGACCCAAGGCTGAGAACCACTGATGTAAGGAACCTACAATATCCGAGCAACAGTAACACTGCAACACTTTTTAATGTCAACTCAATCAGCTTCATGGTGTGTATATATATATACATACATACACAAGAATGGAAACCCATTCCAGTGAGTAAAAAACAACAAATAAACTAGGAAAAATAAAATGATAATGACATGTCTAGTGTACTGTAAAGATGCACTATACACATACATAATGTGATCCATTGAACAAACTACATTTAAAATCACTGTCCAGTACTACTTTTAACTCTACATATTTTTTTTAAATGCGTTTTTCTTATTTGAACAGGAAACAAAACAAAAATCCATATTCTTCAATGTCAACTTCTTATTTCCTGGTTTTAAAGTATTTTATTTTGAAATTATTGTTTTCTTCTTATGTGTGGACTCTGAACAAAATGTGTAAATATTAAAGACATTTATTCAATAGAAGACGTTACAAATGAGGTGATATTTACACTAAGGCCGGCCCTGTTTGTTGACGCATGCGCAGTGTGGCTCCACAGAGCCAGACGTAATTGTAACGCACATGGGAGATGAATGTGTTTGTTTCTCGTTTCATTTAATTCCACCTTTCTTCTACTATTGAATTATAAAGGATTTCGCAAACAAAAGCCAGTTGCTGTAATTTAATATAGTACAAGTAAAAGATGTAATAATAGCTTTTGTTTTTGGTACGTTAAAAAAAAAATAATTTACTATACATTTTACCCAACAGTGGAAAATAACTTATGTAGATTTTGCTTTATATTAAAAACCCTTTTTCGGGTGAGTGGCCCAATTTTTTATATCACATATTTCTGGTGACCCCAAAACATCTCTAGAATTATTATTATTATTATTATTATTATTATTATTATTATTATTATTATTATTGTTATTATTATATTAATAATAATAATAATAATAATAATAATAATAATAATAATAATAATAATAATAATAATAATTAATTAACTTTTATCATGTTTCTTATACAGGATTAGTTCACAAAGATGCACAAGATGTGCCAGCTCAGATATATTTTCTTTTTTCTTCTTTTTTTTTTTTTTATTACATTTTATTTAAACTAGAATGATATTTGAGAAGAAAAATAGGAAAAATTGAAAACTTATGTTTGAAATTGTATGTGTGGTAAATAATAACAATAAAATAATAATTAGTTATGATAATATTTAAAAACACATGTAATAAATATGTCATTTTAATCTGTATATTTTCATCAATTAATAGACATTTCAGGCGGTCACTTTTTTAATTCCAGGCGACCCCACAGGGGTCATGACTCCAAGGTTGAAAAACACTGATCTTGTGTAAAGTTGCACAATATTCACATATTTTTAAATTGTCATTTAATCTCCTTGCACATAATGTGATCCATTGTACGCAATACATTTCTAATCACCCTTTTTTTTTTAAATATTTTTTTTTTCTTATTTGAACAGGAAACAAAAAAGAAATCCATATTCTTCAATGTCAACTTCTTACTTCCTGATTTAAAAAAACATTTTATTTTGAAATTAATTTTATTTTTTTATTATGTGTGAACTCTGTGAACAAAATGTGTAAATATTTAGGACATGTGTTCAATAGAAGACGTTATGAATGATGTGATATTTAGTGACATAACATCAATGAGTGTTTGTGTCACTCAGGCTGGCCTTGTTTGTCCACGCATGCGCAGTGTGGCTCCACAGAGCCCGCGCCGGTGCTGAATGCAACGGGGAGAAATTCAACTGCGTGATCCGGAGGAGACAGGCGGAGGCGCATTAGCTGCGCGTTTAAGGACATAAACTGCACCTTTTACACCCTGACCGGACACACGCTGGCTGGTAAACAGGTATGGAGCTTAAATCACACCCACTGTGCTCATTTCGGAGTTTAGAAGTCGCAGTAACGTCGTGGTTTTTGGCCTTGTTGCTGGATGCAATAACATCGTAGACAGTGTGATGCCGCATGTCGGCGTCCCTGAGTTCAAAACAAACGTGGCGAAGTGGGTTAAAAACGCTAAATTGAGTTGTTTTATGTTTGTCAGTGTGGCGTAAATGACGCGGTAGTGAGTCCGGGTTCTTAAAGTCCGTGTTAGGTGAACAATGTGGGCTCTCAGTTGGAGAAGTTTGATGAGTGAGTGGTGCGTCCACGCTGCTCGCTCCTAGCAAGAAAGTAGGCCCTGCGAAGGCCCCGAAGATCTGCGGAGAGTGACAGTCCGCTCCACCAATCACAGCCGCGCGTCCCTCCCCTTGTGTAGCCGCTCTACCAATCAGATTCGTCAGAGGCGCTAACGTAAGCGTAGGCGTCTATCGTTCACTGTCCACTGGTTATAAAACAGTGGACAATAAAAGTAGCAGCAGTGCGGCGGGCTGCGGTCAACAATGGGACATAGTGGCTGTTTGTACAAGGACTTAACATATTATAGTGTCTAAAAGCATCACTTGTGTCGTTGATATTCATAAAATCCCCAATTAGAAATGTATAGTAAATGTTTAGTGAAGCTGCACCTTTAATTTGCGTTGCGTCACAACCTAATTTCGCTGTTCGTGCTATTGTTGCTAAAATTCACCCATAATAACCATTTTAAATTCTCCATTTAATTGCGGATGTTGTGTAGTATACATTCTACTACAGTCTCGCGTGGTTACGCACAGTCACGCTGGTCTGCGCCATTGTCTCCCATTGTCTGCGCGTGGAAGCGGCGGAGCAGAAAAACACGTGGGCCGGTGCTGTGAAGACATCCGGTTTGCACTGACAGTCACTACAGACAGACAGACAGCCTCACTATGCGGAGCTACATCCACCGCATCCCGGACTAAAGTAAGACCTTGTGACGTTTGTTCCTCATTCTTAAGGAATTGCATATACTTATGTGTTTTTTTTTTGTTCCATGCATTGTGGAATTATCGTGAAAACCGAGAGGGTGGAACCGTATTATCGTGGGGGTGTTTTTTTTTTTACCCTATTGAGACTGCTTTTGCACCACGCCTGGTTTGAATTCAGAATCAGATGATCCACCACCTCTGTGTCCGTCATCACTGTTGGTCCTTCATGCACCTCATGATTTTTCCCCCTCTAGGAATAAAGACATTTTGCATATGTTGGTAAGGTATACAACATTAGGCATAGAGGGGCATGGCTTTCTTTAATCACCATCCTCACTGCACTCTGTGCTGCAGGATGAAACAAACTGCATGTGATGGTTGTAGAGGTTATGTCCACGTAGCATGAGTGGCTACATTTACATGGATATTTATCCTAATGAGAACATTTCCCAGAATCTTCTCTTGTCAAATATTTGTAGCAAATGATTGTAGCTGCATCAAAATGTCAAAATAAAACAAACACTTCTTATAATAGGGGTGTGCATTGCCCTAAATCTGACAATACGGTTCACGGTTTGCATGTCATGATACTGTACAGCAGAGGCCACAGAAATTTTTTGTTTGTTTTATCGGAGGGTCACATGATCAACATTCATGTCAGCATTTAGAATAGTGACCAATTTGAGCAACAAAGAGTTTTTATAGTAAATTTGTGTATGTTTGTTGTGAGGCATTTTGTGCATTTCTATACTCCTTTTGTTTATTTTTCCTATAAAATATAGGTTTTATTATGTATTTGTGCTGTTGTTTTGCATTTTTTTGAGTAATTTTTGTTGTTTTGCTTGTTAGTACTGTTGGTTTTCAGAGTCATTTTTGTGTTTTTCTTGTCTTTTGTTGTACTTTTGTTATTTTCTGTAATCTTGTGTATTACTGTTGTCGTTTTGTTCTTTTTTGTAGTAGTTTTGTGTTTTTGGAGTATTTTCTGTGTTTTTCTCTTGTTTTTTACTGTGTTTTTCTGCAATGTTGTAGTTGTTTTTATACATTTACTTTTGGGGCCACAAAAAATTAGAACAAGGTCCAAACCTGGACCCTGGGCCGCTGGTTGCCTATGTCTGCGTTACAGTATATCCTGATATTAGGGCTGGGCAGTATGGATCAAAACTCATATTTCACTATTTTTTCCTCAAAATAGCATTATACAATATGAATCTTGCTACATTTTAATTCAAATGAAGTCTTAACAGAAAGACATATCTTGAGGAAATTTCCTGATGCTAAATGCCACATAGGAACATTTATTAATAAACTGCTGGACAATAAGGCTGAACGATTAATTGCATTTGCGATATTCTCACGATATCATAAAACACAATTTTCTAATCGCAAAGGCTCTGATTTTTTATTTTTGGACCGATAACGGTATTTTTAAGATGACGTTAATCCTCAAGTCTCAGTCAAGCCTTGATTCTACCGTGCTGCGCGTCAATCCACCTTAAGAACCCACATGCAGAGCTGACTGATGGGAGGGGCTACTGTAGACGGTGCTAGCCTGTTCGCCTCGCTTAATGAGTAGGCGTGTCTGTAGACACTATCTACACATTTGTTATTGTTTTCAGCCAAAAAACTACACACTACAGCTAAACACATGGCTATTTAAGAGGCTATTGTGATTTTGAGTCATAACAGAGTGTGTCGCTGCAGAACCAGATGAGTGTGTGTGTGCGCCGTGCAGGGTTCTCCACTGCTTAGCCTTTAGCCTAGCCAATAGTCCTCCGTGGCAGCCACGCTTCTGCCATCTGTCGCACCGCCTCCGTCTGCTCCAGTGGCGACGAGTGCTGGCAGGAAAACCCGCTACTTTGTGGGCCCCCTATTGCTAACTTGCCTTACAGGTTCTGGTGGTAAGAACTTTAAAGAGTTGTGCATGGTAAAGTGTAGTCTGGATGGAAGGTCTGTATGATCCCCAACCATCGATATTGGTCTCATATCAAATCAAAACAAACCAAATCACCTTCTTAAAATTCTCGCCCTAAATGGAAAAAAGGAATAAAAGATCATTTAGGACAAAGTAATTATCTTTTTTTTTCTTTTTTTTGTATGTAAACAATTCATCAAAGTACAATTAACATCAAACAAAAAGGCTGACAAGTTATTTTAGTCGCACAGTCTTTTTACTTTGTTTAAAGTGGTGTAGCTTTAGCATTAGCAACATTTCCTACATAACAAGGCAGCATATCAGTCTAGTGATTTCTATTTGTTATTGAGGTAACACACTCATATTAATAAAATTCTACTTTAAGCAGTGTTTGAACGCCTCATTTCGCACAGTTTAAACAATCATATCCTTTAAAAGATAAAACGTTACTGCTTTGGTTACATTAGGCCTGGATGATATGGACCAATATTCATATCTCTATATATTTTCCTCAAAATGGCAATAGGTGATATAAACTCTATTTATTATTATTTTTCAATAGTTTTCCAAGAAAAACAATAATGGGTCAAAGTCAGTGGAGAAAAATGCCACAAAGACCCTTTTATTAATCACTAGCAGCACAATAACAACATTTTGTCACTTTTGACTTTGTCCTTCATTGAGGCTGAAATGTGATTAAATTATGTAGTGTTGCTTTTTTCAGGGCAGCTCTGAGTTGTTGAAAGTAGTTTTTAAAGTAAATCACATTCAGGACACTGTCTCTTTAAGAATGTGTAAACAGCCCTGTTAGCTACAGCAGCAGATCTCTGCTACAGCGCAGCGACAGAGCGTTAGTTACAGAAGAGAAACACATGCAGTGTTTCCTCAAACATATTTCAGTGCTTCAACACTCAGAACTGATGGAGTTTAACAGACAGACATCTGCACTGAGCCTCTGACAGACAGCCGCTAACAGCACAGCTAACTCTGTGTCAGTGCACTGGGAGGAGGGGGAGCAGAGCGTACTTCTGCCCCATTTAAGCGCTTAATTAATGTCTGTAATGCTGACGAGCAAATGGTGTGATTTGGCAGAGAAAAAACCTTTGCATGTTCTGTGTATGGACGACAGACACATGACGCAGACACGGCACAGCAAGGGTTAAAATGTGAACTACAGACGGTTCTACGATCTCCGTGATTTGGGAGATCGTCGTCATGTTGAAATCCTTAAAGATCTAATATTGTCATATCGCACACCCTTACCCTGACCTTATAATAGGGTTTGTTTGAATTATTTATTTTGGCTTTAATGGCTAAACTAAGGTGGATTAAATTTGTTTCTTTTTGTTTCACAGGTTTTTGTATGTCTGTGCAGATGTACAGGAAGTCAGGCTTGATGTGGGCATTATGAATAAAACGCCTCCGAACAGAAGAGGAATAACATTTGAGGTGGGAGCTCAGCTCGAGGCCAGAGACAGCCTTAAAAACTGGTGAGTCATGGTCTCTCTCTCGCTTCAGTCTAACCATGCTGCTGTTTGGGTTCCTCATCTTATCAAACCAAGGCCTCTTCTAACATTCCTGGACACAAGTTTTGAAAAATAAGACAAGGTCGAGTTTTCAAACTACACACGTGACTGAAAAAAAATCATGATTAGGCAGGTATTAGTAGGGCTGGGCAATATATTGAGATTCAAGACATATTGAGTTTTCTATTTAGGCGATATAGAAAATTACAATATTGCCTTTGCATATATATATATATTGATATTTTGTTATCAAAATACATGTTTTTTTGGGAGTTGCTGCTTTCTCTACATCTCAGAACAGAATGATAAGAACAGTTAGATGATTTCTGAGTGTGTCCTATCCCAGACTGTCATCTAAACAGGCCACACTACAGAACTCACATGTGCTGTCCCTTAGAGGAGGAAAAGAGGCAAAAGTAGCAAATATTATGCAGCTGTTTGTTAATAAATTATGTGTTTTCTTTAGTATGTATATTCTTTTGTTGCCCTTTTTTGCATTTTTTTCTTAATTTTTGTTCTTTTGTGTATTTCTGTTTATTTGTACGTATTTTTGTTGTACCATTCTATATTTTTTTCTTTTTTTGTGTATTATTGTTGTCCTATATATCTTTATAATTTTGGATGTCTCTTTGTGTTGGTGGATTTTTGATGTCCCCTTGTGCATTTATTTCTCCTTTTGTGTATTTTTCTGTTAATTTGTGTTTTTGCAGTAATTTTGTGTATTTTTTGTTGTCATTTTGTGCATTTACTTTTGAGGCCACTATTTGGCCATGTTTGTGAAACGCGCATGTTTTTTAAAATTTTTATCACCAATCTTAAAGCACGGTGATGATATTTTAGCCCGAGTGCCATTTGGCATCAGCAAATTTAACCCTGAACTGTCTTTCTGGTCAGACTTTATTTGAATTAAAATTATCAAGCTTTATATCATATATCGCCATTTTGAGAAAAAATATTAAAATATGAATTTTGGACCATATCACCCAGCCATCATTTTTAGATATATATCTACATGCACCATTGTTTGAAGATTTGCATCATAATTAATTCCTTGTTTTACTGTATGTTACATTTATTTATTTATTTTTAAACCCTGCTTCATTCAACATTTTCCATCTCCTTCATTAATGCTGATGTTTGACAAACTGTGAGAATTCTACCTAAACAAGACCCACTGCTCCCTCTCCCATCAATGTCACACAGTGTTTCATCTCCTCACGTAGGTATGCTGCAAACATTGAGAAGATTGATTACGACGATGAGAAAGTTCTAATTCATTACCGACAGTGGAGCCATCGCTACGACGAGTGGTTTGACTGGGCTAGTCCCTACCTGCGACCCATGGAAAGGATTCAACTGAGGCGGCTGGGTCTGAATGACGATTCCCCCGTACCTGTAAGCTAGCCAAGCATCTTTAACTGCTAGCCTGGATGACTAATCATTATGAATAAGTCATTCTACACTGGAAACTTTATTCTGGATTCTAAATATAAAAGTAACACAATGATTTTAATGTAAAACCTAATATCATATTCTACTTTCGAACCTCATTATTACAATAAAGCTTCTTCTTGATAGGTGTTTTGTTTTTTCTTCTTCAGGGTTTTCGTGTGAACGACAAGGTCCTAGCCAGCTGGTCCGACTGCCGTTTCTATCCTGCAAAAGTCATCTCAGTCAACAAAGATTGTGGGTATCAGTCAATAAACCTTCCACATAAATAAGGTTCTATGTTGTTGTTTTTAGTTTACAATATTGAAAGAGTAAATATTAGGGATGCACCAAATTAAAAATGATTTGCGAAAAACTGAAAGACCAAAAGAAATTATGCAAATTATTAGTCTCATTGCATTTATGGCTCGGAATGTAACTAACGTTAAAACATTGCAGTTGTATGAATTGATATTAATGCTTCAAATAATAACTTCATTAAAAACATGAGAATATCCAGGGTGTGCCAGCATCCATTTGTGGAGAAGAAGAAAGTAAAGAAAATTTGACTATCTATAAAGCAAGGAATCTCTGTTCCTCAAATATCTCTGTAGGTCAGGATCAGACTGCCATGAGACTTTCAACATGGCTGCTGCTTGGTACACGTGTGTGCAATGTCGGATTTGTTTGGACTGCAATGGGCTTTTACTATATATATATGTAGCCTATATTACAGTGCTAAATATTATGTTTTGCACAGTTCATTTAGTCGACTAGCTATACGTTAGTCTGTTTATACTGCCAGATTTCATCCCGTTTAAGATGTTAGCTTTCTGCGTTGCAAATTTTTATGCGCTGACGATGACATGAATAATAGACAATCAAAACTGTAAGGGTTTCTGTTGCCTTCTCATTTTTAATTCACCAAAGCCTTCTGAGCTGTGACTGTTGACACTTAATTCACTTTCAACGGCATTCAGGGCATGTTTTGTCCTGGAAAGTGTGCGTCAGAAAGTAGTATTTTTTTACTCTGAACAGCAGTTATGGGCACTGTTTGTCAAATGTTACATTTTCCTGTCCTGCCTTTATGAAACCAAGGGGGTTTATTGCCTGTTCTAAATAAGCCGTCTCCTTGGCAAACTGAGTAGACATGAACATGTTAATCACGCCTAAAGGAATAACCGATCAGATATGCTCACTTAACATTGTCATGTAAAAAATACTTTACTTATCTGTAACTTACCTTGAATATGTTAAAAAACTAGGTAAAAACATGGAATTGGTTTGTGTTTTGGCTATTTTTTAAAATACTCAAGCTAAGTTATTTGTGTGTGTTCAATTCAGAAGAAATTTTTTATTAGGAGTTAAGTGTTTACGAGGTCGTTTTATTTTTTTTTTGAACAAAAGTTTTTATTCATATTTCACGCATTACAAATTATCGTCACTCATGTCATCACATTTATAAAGCTGTAGTGTAGTATCCTTTTAACAAACAAACAAAACAAACTCTACGGCAGATGGTCGTTTAGGCAGTGCAAAATATGCGGTAATACAAAAGATAACAATAATCATAGTTGTAGTGATGAAGTATGGTCATCACACTTATACAAGAGTCAAGCATTGGTATGATGGAACCGAAACATTTATGTCAGTCCAAAATAAGTAATAGCTGGATTCCACCTTTTCTTGAATAAGTCCATAGTCAAATTGAGGCTTGCTGTTATTTTTTCCATTGTGTACACTTTCATGAGTCTCTGTTTCCATTGATCCACTGTAGGGGGCAACGGTTTCAACCAAGACACTGTAATCATCTTCTTAGCCACCAACACCAGTATTTTAAACAAGTACATATTTGGTTTATTTAAGTAGTCAGGGGGGAGCACCCTGAAGACAAAAGCCAGCGGGTCACTTTCAAAGTGAGTGTATAAAAGATTTGAAATTTCATTCCTAATTTCCTCCCAGAATTTTTTTAATTTAGGACAATCCCAGAAAATGTGTGTGTGGTCTCCAACCTGACCACAGAGTCTCCAGCATTGGTCAGTTGTTTTCTTATTGAACTTGGAAATTAAAAAAGGAGTTTTAAATATCTAATATTTAATTTCCAAGCAAACGAAGTCATTTTAAAGAGGAAAATGACCTTGTCCATGAAAGAGCTACTTAACCTCCCACTTTTCTATAGCAAGACATACTTCCTACGGGCACTGCACTAGAATATTCTAAATCGGCTAAAAATCGTTGCAAATAACCGGGGATTAAAAAAGATACAGCACAGTATTTTCTTCAATATTCTGCTTAAACAATAGGGAGTGTTGTGACTGTTTTAGTGATACTTGTTTGGACGTCAAGGTCTCTGGTTCAGCCCACACTCAGCTGAGCTACGAGCAGCGGTGGGAGAACAGCTTTAATGGGGCCCAAAAAAAAAAAGACCCGGCCCGAACCCTTTTGACCCAAAAGATGTCTCTTTAAGCAAGAACCCATTTCACCTAGACACTATTCATGTCTGTGCGCGCGCATGTAGAGGTGTCAGCATCAATTTGTGGAGAAGAAAATTCTTTTAATAATAATAATTTAATCTGTTTTATTCTCTTCAAAGTATGATCTCTATGAATTAAAATTAAAAAGAGTTAAGTGCATCATTACATCGCAATCTTTGATTTGAGTTTGGGTTTTTTTCAAATCGGGATGCGAATCGTTGGTTGAGTGCGCCCTTACACTGCAGTTGGCTTGTTTTCGGTGAGAAAAGTGTTTCAGCGAAATGCATTTTTGGACCGTTTTTGGTGGCCGGAATTTTGGTGCATCACTAATAAATAAGGTTCTATGTTGTTTTTTAGTTTCCAATATTGAAAATGTAAATATTAGGAAAGGTTCAAAGTGAAAATAAGAGTCAGTTGATCTGCAAGTTATTGCTGCTTATTGTGGTTCTTTTGTTCCATTTCAGCATCCTACACTGTCAGGTTTTATGATGGGGTCATCCAAACGGTGAAAGACATTCATGTGAAGCCCTTTGTCAGAGAGGTAATCTATTACTCCAGTTCCTTCTTTTCATCACCACTGTCACAAGCATCTGCCAACACTTGTTTGTTTTTTTGTGTTGATGAGCAGAGAGGTGGTGCAGGAGGAGGGAGGTGTCGGTCCTCTGAAAGGAACATGGTCCGGCGGGCCCCCAACCGCAGAGACAGAGGTTCTCAGGAGAACGGGGGTCCCAAGAACAAGCGGCCCAGACGCAGCACGTCCGATCAGGAGGAAGAAACAAACAGCGAGGAAGAGGAGCAACAAGATGTCCCGACGATGGAGAAAAACAAGAAAGCAAACGGTGAGATTCAGACGACGCTCGCTATAAAACAGGAAGAGGACGCGTCAGAGCAGGTGGACAAGGAGACGCTGGAGGTTACGGCAAAGGGAACAGAACTGTTAAATGGAGTGAAGTTGGAAGAGGAAGAGACGCAGAAAGAGGAAACGTGTCGTGTCAACGGTGACGTGAAGCAGGAAGAAGCCGAGGCTGAACACAGTGGAACAACAAAGCCATACACAGAGTCAACCAAGCCATACACAGAGGTACCCATTCAGAGCTCTGCTCAGACAGGAGTGGGGTCTGTCTCTATGACAACCAACAGCTCCAACGGGGACGTAGAGCAAAAGCCCAACGTCCAATCAGAGAGCACTCAGCCCACAGCAGAGGTACCACCACCTCAGCCTGTGAAACGTAAGTGTTCATCATATCCGTTCATCTTATTTCCTCTTTAGGATCTGAAACAAAAGGCTTGAACGTGAATGTTTTTTTTTTTCTCTTCACAGCAGTGAGGAAGCAGGGATTTCACAACCCCAACAGATTCAGCAGAGAACCATGTAAGTGCATCTCCATCCTTGGGCCTCATTTATCAACCTTGCTTGAAAACGGGTGCAAATCTGATTTTATTGTACGACAGGATCAACGTGTGATTTATGAAACATTCATATCTGACCAGTCCCAGCGTACAAATGATTGAGTGTTGATAAATTCGGTGGCTGAATTCGATCGTCATTAACTTGATATGCCCTCCTGTTTCGGAGGCCCCGCCCAATGAGGTCAAAGAAGAAAATAAACTTTTTCAAGATTAAAATCGGCATCCTCACATCAGAGGTGGAGCAAAACAAAGATGTGTTTTCTTGAACGTGTAAAAAATTGGACTTGAAGAGCTAATTTAAACGCTCTATAGAAGAAAGTCAGATAACCAACAGGTGACGTCTGCCCCCCTGTGTGAACAACTTCACTACAGAGGTCCCGGAGAGACGCTTGAATATGAAAATTATACTGGCCTCAGTTCGCACGCTTTAGGCAATAAGTATCACATCATTAAATAAACGATCAAAACTCTTTAAAAAAAACAAATATTCTTCCTTTTCTGTGTTAATTATGCCTTCAGCCAATTTCACCTATAATTCATAACATTACCAGTTAAACTGTAGGGCATTTGCAAAACATTAAGGTATATTTGACATTTTAAAAGCATGAATGAATTCCTATTTCCTCCATACAGTCGCCACAGGCTGCGCTGTGCACATAAAAGGGGCTCCATTTACCAATGCGATGTTATGGAAAACCTGATCCGGCTAAAAATTATGTACTTTTTTGGAATTCAATTTTTTTAGTTTAGTTAGTTTTAATAATCAATTTTATCTCTTTTGATTGTCTGTTTATGCCTAAATGACAGCTGAGGCTTGTTTAATATTTTATTTTCAGTCTCAGTCCGATTTTACTGCTGAACTACTATTCCTCTCAGATTATTGTACATGAGGTCAGACCTGACGTGAGATCTGATCGTAGCGTATGCTAGAGCTGGGCGATATGGCGAGATTCAAGATATTTTGAGTTTTCTATTTTAGGGATATAAAAAATTACAATATTGCCTATATCGATATATATATATATATATATATATATATATATATATATATATATATATACTGTATTTTTCGGACTATAAGGCGCACTTAAAATCCTTTAATTTTCTCAAAAATCGACAGTGCGCCTTATAATCAGGTGCGCCTTATGTATGGAATTAATATGTCAAACTGTTTTAGTACAACTTGGGTAAACTATGAAGCTGCACCTCTTGATGGATTTTTGGCGCTTCAGGGCTAATGTAGTCAGACACCTCATGGAGTGATATGTACCAGTTCTGTGCTTCAACATACTGAACTGAAAAAGTGAGTGTATTGTTCTATATTTTATGTGTTAAACCTGAACAATGTTGACAGTTATTGTTAATGAGTTGAAAAAAGTTTAACTTATCTGACTGTTTTGTTTTGCTTAAGGAGCCTTAATAATAGTAATAATAACAAACCAGTGCGCCTTATAGTCCGATGCGCCTTATGTATGAAAATAGACCCGGTCAGACCCATTCATTGATAGTGCGCCTTATAATCCGGTGCGCCTTATAGTCCGAGAAATACGGTATATATATTTTTTTATAGCTTATTTTGTATTCAAATACTTTTTTATGAGTTGCTGCTTTCACTTCTTAAAACAGCATTAAAAGCACAGTTGGATGGATCACTGAGTGCATGCTAACCCAGAGCTTCCCCTAAACAAGCCAATCTTCACTTACAGAAAAAGAATAAAGTGGCTCGTATTGTGAAGCTGTTTGTTAATAAATGTGCCTGTGTGGCATTTGGATCATCAAGTTTAACCTTCCATTGTCTTTCTGGTCAGACTTTATTTGAAATAAAATATCGAGATGCGTTTTGGTCCATATCGCCCTGCCCTAGCAAACGTTCACGTCAGAATTGCGTGAAACATAGTCGTACGCAAATGGCTGATTAATGAAGGCCTTGCTGTGTACAGCCATCAGTTTAATAGCTTTTCTCCATCACTTTGATTCAGTGTACAGAGTCATCAAAAACCAACCTCCCCCAGTCCTGTCAATCAACCTCGACCACAATCCGTTCAAGTGCTGCGCTCCAGGCTGCACCAAGTCTTTCAGGAAAGCCAAGCTGCTGCATTACCACATGAAATATTATCACGGTGAGGAACAACTGCCGGAAGTGGAGAGCAGCCCCACCAGGAGCGTCCAAACACGGGCCTCCGACAAACATTCAGCTGTGGCCGGGTTTGACAACATGAAGAGAAGGCGAACCATCTCTGCCTCTATACGTGAGTCTACTCTACATCCTGCATCAACACATTTACATGAACAATATTAACGGTTATAAATAATTTAAAAAGTAATGTGACTTTTTTCTATCTTTTACTTGCAAAATTGCCCTGCATTTAACAAAAACTGTAATTGTTTTGGCAAATACTCAATGTCCAAGGTCCATTCTTATGGGAGTGGTGGTTTAGTAGTCACAGAAGTTCATCAGGTTAAAATTCTGGGAGGATTAAGCTAATCATAACTACTGTGGGCCCTTGAGCAAGACCCTTAACTTCAAACCGCTTCCCGGGTGCCCAAAGTAGTTTTTTACTGCTACCCCGATGGGTAAATGGTTAAGAAGAAACAGAATGTTACTTTAAAACTGATTGATAGAGGTTAATAATGTCAAACTGTAGTAAATGTTTAAATAGTGTTCCAACATTTAAGAAATATGACTCTTGGTTTTCTAATCTGGTTTGCATTGTTTGTAGTTTAGTTTCAAATGAACACGTTCAACTTAAAAATACAGAATACAAACGCGTCATCACTCAAAACATTCATGATTGTTGGAATTTCATATTTATAGATGGAATCGAAAATAGCTACAGTGCTTATAAAGATCATTTATTACATTCTTGCTATGTTTAGTTTTTATTTGTGCCATTATTATTAATTTGGCCATTGAAAATTTTTGGCCAAAAATAGCCAAAAAGTGCATTCTGGGCAATGAGATAAAGATTTTATTTTATATTGTTGAAATGTCACTGCTAAATACATATTTTCATATATGTTTAATTTATTTATTTTTGAATATTAATGTATACAATTATAAAGCTGTAATACTGAGGTTAGTACAAACTCATATAGCCATAAATATGATTATACTAATATTTGGCATAATCATTTCTTTCAGTTTACGTTCAGTTCAGCCTTGGTTTTCTCATTTTTGGCCAAGAATTTTCATTTCGGTGCATCCCTAATTCTTATGTTTTTGCAGTTTTTTTTTCTTCCCAAAACCCTGCATTTTTTAAATAAACCAAGCACAAAACACAGGATCTTTGCTTGTAATATCTGCTTACGGTAAATTGATTATACGATCCTTGATGGATTTGCTTTGTGAAAATTTTTTTCAGACCCCGGAGCTTCAGCAGCTCCCCGTTGTGAATTAAAGACTACAGGCAGGCGCACGTCGGCCCCGCCTGCAGTCGGTGCTCAGGGCCATCAGCAGAAAGTGCTGCAGAGGGAGAAAAGCAAAGAGAACCAGTTGGAGAGAAACGGATGGCACATGCAGGACATGGACCCAGACAAAGGTGGCTTTGACGTTGGTCAGTAGATTAATAAAAATGGAGGACATCAAAACAGTATCTATTAGAGTTTTTTCAGACTGTAGGATTTTATTCTTTAGGTATTCACCTCCATGGTCAGCCTAGAGCAGGGGTCTGCAACCTGCAGCCCTGGAGACTCATGTGACTTTGATTATTTTGCAATGGCTCCCTATAGCTTTTGAAAAAGAGGGTATTGAGGATTAATGACATTGACTTCAAATAAAATTATGATAAAACAATTTGTTGACCTAAAAATGAATCACATTGTGCAAAAACTCCCTACATCACCTCCTAAAAGCTCTACAGACCATCAACGTTCCTTGTGCCTGTGACTAACCTTAAGTTTTAAATCCCTGGTAAGATAACTAACAAAAAGACTATTCTGCAATAAAATAGAGATTTTATTTGTGTGGGGAAAGATTTATTTAACTGCTAACATGCTGGCTTAATATGCATGCTTGATTGGTTGCAAGAAATTAGCAATTAGCATGTGTTGACCATTTTTTGTGGCCCTTCAAATATATTAACTCGAAAAAATCTTGCTCACATACAATTCTTTGATATAATTTTAACTGTATATAAATTTTTTTTTACACAATATTATATTCATTGAGATGGTATTTTATAGTCTCTGGAAGGGTTTTAATCCATGCGAGATTAGGCAAACATGGCTCCTTTGAGAGTAAAGGTTGAATAACTCATCTGTTGTTGTTTTTATGTGGCCCCCAGGCTCGGTAAAAGACAAACTGAAGGACAAGCCACGGCAGAAGGACTTCCTACGCATTAAACTAAAGAAGAAGAAAAAGAAAAAAAGGACCAAATCTGGTAAGAAGCAGCTCGTCTGCCTTTGAACAACATTCAATAATTGCTGCTCTGCATGCGCTCCCACTGTACGCCATCATTGGAAAGGCTTGCCTGCAACATGCTACAGTGTGGTTGGTGTGGGAGTGTGACGTGTTGCTGAGTTCGTCACTCACTATTCCAAACAAACACTACAACTACAGTCGCTCACTTTAGCTCTTTATAAGGACAAAGCTTCCCTCATTTATACATTTTTTTTTTTTTCTTTTGATTTTACACAAGAGTGTCCTTTGATTGGTTTTTTGAAACAGTTCAAAGCCCTTAACATAGAAACATAGATCACTAAGGCAGTTTTTTAAAGCTTTTTTTGCATTGGAGCACCTTTTGCATAAAATAAACCCTGCAGCATCTCCTCATGAAAAAAATTACCAGATGATACATTGTTGCCTTCAATTTTCATGTTTCAAAACTTTTGTTTCAGAGTTTACCCATTTGCTCATCACGTCCGTGTCACTTTATACTTTTCTGTTTCATTACTTTTTCATTGTTTTTTCCTGTTTAGATGAGTTTACAGTTTATTAAATTTCCCAAAATCATACCAAACATGATAAATAGGGTTAATAAAGTTGACCAGTATTGCCAATTTTTCATTTTACATGCTTCAGATGCTTTCTGAAAACAGGATAGTTACGCTGAAGTCAATTACACTTATAAGTCTGTCTTCAATGAACCATGTTCAATTATGATTATAGTGACTGGCATTTTTTCCAGTTACAATTAAAATTAAAATGATTATTTTCCCCCTGAAAGTCAATTACAATTATGTTCTCAATTACTAAAGTTCAAATTTAATTAATCACATGTACCATGCCTGAAATAAATTACCCCATAAAACATATCCTTCCTCTTGTGTTAGCTTTCTTTTAGCATTTCTTATGATAACGGGTCAGTTTTGACCCAAGTCTTAAATCAGTTTTAAAATACACATGAAAAAATATTATCTATTATCCACTTTGTTTTATATCTCTTGCCTCAGTGTGCTTCAGGTTTTAGTCGTTGTAGGTTCTCGGCCGATAACAGATTTTGCTGGACGATATATTTTTTAGACCAAATTAATCACTAATGTAATGATAACATAAAAATGCAAGTACACCCTTTCAAATGCAATCAACTTTGTATTTTTTACCATTGTAACTGGAATGTCAAGAACTTTTAAATATTTTTTTTTTTTTTTTTTTTTTTTTTTTTTTTTTTTTTTTTTTTTTTTTTTTTTTTAAAGGATTTTTTTGGCTCTAGTGGCCTTTATATGACAGTTGCTAGACAGGAAGGGGGTCAGAGAGAGCAGGGAATGACACGCAGGAAAGGGTCCCAGGCCGGGAATCGAACCTGGACCCGCTGCAGGTGAGGAGCTATAGCCTCTGTACATGGGGCGGGTGCTCTACCCACTGAGCTACACACCGCCCCGAACTTTTAAATATTTTAAACAAATAAAACAAACAATTAAAATAAAACGGACTCTCAGTCTCTGTTACCAAAAAATTGCACTTTAATAAATATCACAAACAAAAACAATAAAATAGACCCTGTTTCTGTTAAGAAAAAAAAAAAACACCTTAAATGCAAAACAACACACAACAAAAATAAATAAATCGTTTATCAAGACTCTCTCAAAAAATCTAACTTGCAATAAATATGAAACATTGAGACACAGAGGTATATAATATAGTTGTACATTCTTTAACAGGTAACACTTCCAATCCAGTTAGAACCTTTGTAAACAAAAATGCTAGTGGCCCCTCCTCCCCCTGTTTCAGTCTGTTCTGTTTTCATTCAGTCTTAAACCATACAGAATGGACCAAATAGTTTCTAGTTTACCTCGTTAACTCTGCTATGGAACAAACATGCAGGTGCTGAGGGTGAACCCCCTTGTCACCCAGCCTGTTTAAAGGCAAAAGACAAGGAAAACAAAATACTTCGACTTAGCTTGGTTGTTAGCCCCGCTCGGCATCCCCGCCTCTGCTTCAGATCACACCGCTTACGTCTCCTCAGCTTGCGGACACCGCTGGTACGACGCTCCGCTAGGTGTAGCCGGTGTAGAAATCCGAAGCTACGTATTAGGTCCAGAGTAGCCGCATCTACCGGACTATAACGGTTTGATTTATTTAAATCTAAGATTGGCTGGCGGTGGTTTACTATTTTAGTTATGCTGCAGGTTCACTGATAAATTATTAGAACTGACTGAGTTATCTGCTGTTTGATATTCGTCGCTAATGCTAGCCTCTGCAACCGACAGGGGGGCCACCTAATACGCATGTATATGGCAATATACCAAATTCATTATAATTTACCGTCCGGTTAATTAATTTATCGATTATCGGCCCAGGCCTAGTGAGAACGCTCATCCTCCTGACCGTACATATAGTATATAGTAGACAGTATATACTCATTCAGTTTGTAGTGTATAGAATGTTAGTTTGACATTTCCAACACCGCCTTAATCTTTCTGGGTTTTCTTGTCCCTGACTGTTGTTCATCTGTCCATGGTGTTTATTATAGAACATTCTTTGACACTTTTGTTCTACATCTGCTCCCCCCTCCCCCTCCCCCTCCCTGAAACAGGCCACACAGGTAGTGAGGAGATTTTTGACATCCCAGTATTGGGTCTTCAGTCCAAATTGAATATGACAGTCAAAAGTACCCCCTCACAAACTCACCCCCGCAGGCCTGGATATCACTACTCAGAGCAGATACATGTGGATGGTGGGTATCTCCGAGTCCGTGCGTGTGTATATACAGTTAGTGTGTGTGTGTACGTACATGGCTTCCTCTCCCTGCTCTCATCTGTTCACTTTGGATTTAATCCATCATGTTTGTTTCTCTGCATCATTGGAACAAACGACTACATTTCTAACATGTGATGGATTAAATCCTCTGCTGCTTTTGCTGCTTTAAATACAATTACATTTTCCATCATAATCACCTTTTCTGGTTTTCAATCATTCACGGGTTGATTTTTTTTTTTAGTCAGTTGCATTTCCTTTCCTGCTTTGATTTTATTTGTCCAATCACAGCGCGAGTCGTTTGTCCCGTTACTGTAGATGAAGACAGCATGAGCGATTGGTCTACCGACAGCTGTGGGTGGAGCGATGAGGACTTTGACGTGGATCTGGACGTGACCACACCCCCTCTGAGTGTGGATTCTGGCGCCGTGGACACAAATGAGCAGGAGATAGTGAGATGTATCTGTGAAGTGGAGGAAGAAAACGACTTCATGATTCAGGTTTAAAAAAAAAAAAAAAAGTTTTATCTCTTTCGTTTATCGTAAACGTCAGGTTTGATGCCTATTCAGCTTGAATGTTTGACACAAATGTTTTTGTGGTTGATTAGTGCGAGGAGTGTTTATGCTGGCAGCATGGGACCTGCATGGGTCTGTTAGAAGACAGCGTTCCAGACAGATACACGTGTTACATCTGCAGAGAGCCACCAGGTAAGAGACAAAGGTCACTCCATCCATCAATAATAAACACCTGTTCATTCACTCTTCTATCCCTCCATTGGACTTGTTGACGTATCAAACCACCAATTTTTTTAACTTATTTTATGATTTTGTAATTTTTTTTTTAAAAAGTCATCAGTTATAACACAGCGACAGAGAGGTGATATTATGAATGAGTAGTGTAAGTTCTTATTCTTATTAACCATATGGTGTATATATAATAAAAGCTAGTACTACAATGATTCTTTTTTTTGTTTTTTCATTCATTATTTTTCATTATTAAAAATTTCTCCAATACTGTTTAAATGTACTCTTTTTCTGTTTTTTTTGTTTCATTTGCTTTCCCTAATCAGATGTCATTACAGGCTAATAAATAGCCCAACATGCTTAATATGGTTAATTTAGTTTACTATTTCATATTTTCCTGTTGTATTTGCGTCAAATACACACATGAAATTTTGTGCGAAATTAGCATTCTGTCCATTTGTTAATGTTGCTACACCTTCATTTTAAGGCAGTAAATGTGTGATATTATCCCACAATATGTGTCATATAGCTATTTCTATTCCAGGAGGTGCACTGGTATAATGTTACTTCATATTTTACCAAGAATTTACATTTTTGTTTCTCTGTTTACAGTGACAAATTGTGTGTGTAAAATGCTTGATTTTGTCCCAAAACGTTTATGTGGGTTTATTTTTAGTGTCATATTGTAACTTCTGCTTGATTTAAATTCATACGCCAATGTTGACTTGAATTTTGCATCATAGTTTTCATTGACTATTTTTTTTTTTTTTTAAGTGACAATGATTTTAAAAAAAAAAAAAAAAAAAAATGTTGATGGAATTAAAACATATTTACATTTTTGTCCACTAATAAAAACACAACGTCCAATATCAGGTTGATCAATGGTAAGTGATGTTTTAAAAAAAAAAATGCATAAACTCTTATGCTTTATATTTTAATCGACTATATATGTAACAGATTTAGTCGACTAAAATCTAAAATGTCATTTAATCGACTAAAACTATAGCTGAAATAGTCCTTAAAGATGCACCGAAATGAAAATTTGTGGCCGAAGAAGCCAAATAAAATATAAACGCTTGGCCGAATATCGAATGCGATTAAGTTTTTCACTTTTTTTTTTTTTTATAATTTTATTTATGAAATACAAGTCACAGATATCATTGTATACAAAAGCGTACAATTTCTTTTCTTTTTATACAGTTGAACAATTTGGACAAAAAAGACAAAAACTTGATCCAAACAAAACAAAGAAAGCCCTGCCCTCCCCTCACCCCAAACCCCTGAGCCTCTTAGATAATTACCGTGCAAATATGACTACAAAATAGAAATGATAGAAATACACATTTGCATACAAAAGAATATACACATACACATATATACGCTTACCTCTGCACATCACATACACCCCCACATATACACATGTCCACACACATATTTAAGTGCACATGTGCAGCTATATATCTTAACACATGAACCATGCATGTGTGCATCCTCATACCTGCCTGACAACCGCATCAACAACCTCCCCTGTTGTTGATGCGGCACCGCCATGCTGGCATATTTTATAATGAATACGTTGTGGGGGGGTCATCTGCCGCCAGTGGACCGACACAGAGAGAAGTGGTGCTTACAAGCAGACTTCAGTAGCTGGGAGCCCATCCAAATAGGAGAGCGATGGTCTCCAGTGGGAGTAGAATCTATTAGATGAGCCTCTAAGTGAGAACTTGATCTTTTCAAGTTTAAGAAGAGAGAGAATGTCGCGTAACCAAACTTTGACTGATGGTTGTTGGAAAGACTTCCATAACAAGAGGATTCTTCTACGAGCAATAAGGGACGCAATGGCTATGACATTGTTTTTAATATTTGTAGTACAAAGGTCATCTGGAGGTTTGCCGAAAATGGCAATATGTGGGTTAGGAAGTATATTAATGTCCAAAACATCTGAAATTGTTTTAAAGAATAGTTGCCAAAATGTGGACAGTTTAGGACATGACCAAAACACATGAGTGAGATTGCATGGGGTTTGTGAACATCTATTGCAATTTTGGTCAACTGTGTCTGGATAGAGCGTTGAAAGTTTCTCCTTGCTATAATGTAATCCATGCAGGACCTTAAATTGTATGAGAGAGAGTCTGGTACAACTGGACGACGAGTTAACAGCCCTCAAGGCCCCCTCCCAGAAATCCTCAGAGAAATTAAGTTGTAGTTCTGACTCCCAGTGTACCTTGGTTTTATTAACAATAGATTCCCTCATAGGAAAGTAATTTATAAAAGAATGAAACATGGCCTTTTGTTAAGGTTTCACTATTTTTATAGTGCATAAATAGCCCAGAATACATTTTTAGACATGTTTTTTAAAGAAAGTAAATCTTTATTGAATATTCTGACATTTTTTAAATATTCCAGTAGCCTTTGCTATTCATAAAAAGCACAACAAAGTTTTTCATTTATATTAGCCCTTCAAATAAAACAAAACATGCATTCCAAAAAAAACCTAAAGTGCATTAAAGGGGAGGTATGATGAAAAAATCCCTTTCTAATGGTTTTGCTACAGTGATATACATTCCTTTAGCCTCATTCAGAGGGACAAAGTGAAAAAGTTCTGTTTCTTCCCTCCCTTGTTGTTATTCCACATTTTGTAAAAAGTCAGCTTCAAATGGACGAGTTGGATTTTGCCCACGTTGGCAGGTCACGTCACCTAACACACCTAGAATGTGAGCTCCTCCCTCTCCAACCATTTAACAGCTAAAACAAATACTGCTGTTTAATATAAATTATATGTTATACGTTATTGCCATATATGTAAATGTAGACTGCACTACTGGACGCCCAAACTGCATTACTTTTTCTGCTGCCGATCGTGTTGGTCGTCACTGCTTGGACCCATGGACCCATTGTTTACACACATCAGCTGTGCTAACTCCGTGCTAATGCTACATCAGCCTATGCAGCGAGACCCGGTGTAGTGTAAGGAGGAAACAATGGGGATGTTTACGGATTTGTGGCTGTCAGCGCTAACAACGGACTCAGTTGTGGAATTGGACGGTTTTCAACTTTTACGTGGTGACGGACGACGGAGAGCAGTAAGCGATAAGGAGAGTCTGGCTGTGTTTGTGTGTTGAAAGGAGGAGCTGCTGGTTCTGCAGCAACGCGCGCACACTTTTCCGACCCAAATCACTGCACATTGTTTGATTGCGTCATATGCTACTATTCGGCCTTGTTTTTAACTCACTAAACCGAAGGCTGAATGTGACTTTTTTTTACAATATTGGGTCGAATATATTCGGCCACCAAATTCTTTTACTCAGAGTTATCCTGGACTTTGAAGACTTCATCACATTTTTCTTATTTCTAGGTCAGAGACAGAGCTTGCGCTATTGGTACGACCACGAGTGGCTGAGTAACGGTCACATGCACGGACTCTCCTTCCTGCGGGAAAACTACTCTCACCAAAACGCCAAAAAGATCACCACCACCCACCAGCTGCTGGGAGACGTGCACCACGTGGTGGAGATCCTCAACGGGCTGCAGCTCAAGATGAAAGTCTTACAGTGAGTAGCTCTTTAGTTTCCACATTGTTCATGGTTGATCCGGTCCTAATGTTTCCTTCTGAATATCAGAAACAGCCCCCACGCTGACCTAAAGCTCTGGCGTCAGCCGTGGAAACATCTGGAACATTCACGGATCAGTTCAGACTCACGCGTGGGCAGCAACGCGGCGTCATCTCCCGTCACTCCTGATGAAGACATGAGCAGGGGGGAGATCCTGATGTCCAACGCTCTGGAAAAGCTGAGCAGAGCCACCACCGCTGCCTCTTCATCTTCATCCTACTCCTCCTCCTCATCCTCCTACCCCTCCTTCCAGGACTCGTACATCACCAGTGAACACTGCTATCAGAAGCCCCGGGCCTACTACCCAGCTGTGGAGCAGCGGCTGGTGGTGGAGACCCGACAGGGTTCAGAGCTGGAGGACAGCATGAGGAGCACCGAGGAGCTGCTGGAGCGAGAGCAGCGCTACGGGAGTCTGCTGGAGACGGACAAGGCCAAGTCTGCAGCAACAGACAACAAGGTATATTAATATTAACAATATCATTTAATGTAGGGCTGCACCAATTGCAATTTTTTGGTCGATCACTGATTTTTAAAAAGCCTGACCTGCTGATCCCAATTTCTTTTTAGTAACTGACAGCATACACAGAGAATGGCCACGTTTACATGGGAGCTTTAATTCTTGTAAACACTTAATTCCGCTTTAACTTAATTCCGGTCGTACTGAGCATGAGCGACTTGCCATGATGACGCGCTGGTGACAATATAGTCCAAGATCGCCGCCTGGACGAGAGCAGAAACTATTCATTTAATAAGAGCTTTAGAAGACATGGATATAATGAAAAGGATGGACAGAGGAATAAACATGCAGACATTCACATGGACTTATTACGCACACGCGGACCTCGGCAAACGGAATGTCTTCATCAAGGCTTGAAGCACCAGAGCTTCACTCATGATGCGTGGATCATTATAAAGTAAATTTTTCATTAATCGTCCTGTAGAGTGGAGGTAGAACAGCTTTATTATTAACCGCTGGCTTTGATTGACCAAAGTATGGACTTCTATCTCTTTTACTCCGCGAAGCAAAGTGAAACCGTGTGTTGTTGTCAAGTTACTGATTCAAAACTACAATTAAAATAAAGGTGAAAACAGTTCTCATGTGGTCTAATATGTTGTGGTAGAAAAGAAAAGGTTTGCTGTGTTTTTTCCGATAGATGTGACATGTCTTGTTTGCCCCCTATCCAATCAGAACCTTCCCAACCCTCAGACCTAAAGAGGAATTCATTAAAGTCGAATAAACGTATTTACCATGTAGACCTCAATTCGGAATTACTATTTCCATGTAAACACGAAGCAGAATACTTTAATACCGAATAGCCTTCTCTATAGCTGCCCTTCCTGGAACACATTGAACACTGCACCGACCCTCCAACTGTCAAAGCACTCATCAAAACTCACCTTTTTAAGCTAGTTTTTAACTTATGATTATGTATTTACCTTTGTTGTAATTTTCTTTTTTGACTTGTTTGCAATTGTTTGAACTGTAAAGTGTCTGAGTTTTTTTTTTAAAAGCGCTTATAAATAAAATTAATTATTATAAATCCCACAACATTTTGCTCTGCACAATCAAAGCATCTTTAATAACATAAAACCTACAACATCAGCTCTAATAACACTTGTGGAATATCGGTTTTTCCTTTGACCAACTTTGAACTCGCAGGAAACAAACCTCGATTCTTTCACACGCTAGCTTTTAATCCTGATGAGTGAATCTCACACTCAGTAATTATCAAATCGCGATGAATCTATTAATGGATGTATTGGCACGCGTGTTAATTTGTGATTTAAAATGACGGTGTTAACTTTGAAAGGCTGATTGTTTCTCTCATTTTATGCCTCTCTACAGATCTCTATGGCCGCCTCTCGCACTCAGCCTGAAAACAAGACGGAGGGAACGACGGACTCTGAAGACGTGGAGGATAACAGCAGCCAACATCAGCAGGCTCAGATTAACCTCCTGGATCACATAGACTCAGTGCAGGATCAGGTCTCACACAGGATGGACTTCATAGAGAAGGAGCTGGATGGTGAGTCTGTAGCATTGACTTTAGATAGTAATAGTGACACTTTACTAAAAATAAAGCATGATGGTTGATTAAGTCACTCAGGAGTAATAAAAATATTTTATACTTACACAGGAAACAAAAGCTTTACATTTACAGATCAAGTTTAAAAGAATAAACCATTTTATTTCGGCCATGTTTGGTTTTGTCTGAAATCCTTTCCACGGTTTTCCATCAACACCTGTAGCAGCTTTGATTTCCGTTTCAAAATTTCCCCCAATCTGTTTGAGTTTATTTATGCATTGGTTTACACTTGTTTGTTTCATCATCGTTTTATATTTAGATACTTTACAGACTTACACTTCGCCAAACTGTACCAAAAAATGCTAAATAAAGTTTTTAGTGTTAACTACTGCTAGGGCTGGGAGGTATATTCCTAAATAGGAATGTAAACAGTAGCTCTCTGGTGTTAGTTAAACTGTAAATGGATAAGAAATACATTAAAAGCTCTGAAGCTGCATGTGAGCATGTGCCTGCATGCTCATGCCTCTGCTACAGGATGACAACACTCACAGACATAGACATTATTTACATATATAATGTCTTTGCTTATGGAGGCACACTTAGCTTAGCATGTCGGCAGTATTACACAAAAAAAAGAGAGCGAAGGATCGCAATTTGTAATTCCTATAATGCAGAAATAAGTCCTGGTGGAGCTGCAAACAAAATGGTCATTTATTCACCATGCAGTATTTAAAGCTAGAAATCAAGCTAATGCTAAAGCTAAGCAAAGAGCCAGTGGGCGTTTACATGTTTGGATGCATTAATAACAGACGAGAGACTGTCAAGCTGTGTTTCATTGTAACTTGTATTACTGCTAGAGTGGAATTATTCTACAATATTCACTCATGACAGTAAAATAAACCATCCTAAGTAAATCTAGTGCAGTAATTTCTCTTTCCACCACTAGAAAATGCTGTGAACACCTGATTATACATGAAAAAAAAAATACCGTCATATCTGTGGAACTGTTAGAATTTTGAAAAATACCGTGACATGCATTTTTGCTCGTACTGCCCAGCCCTAACAACTGTTATGAATTATAATGTTTTTAATGCTTCAGGTGACTTATGTTAAAGCTCTCATTATTTCAGCATAACTCTACTGGATACCATGTCTGCTTGCTACTCTTTCATCCCTCAGTCACTCGTTTTATGGGAAAAATCCCACAGAAATGTGTGATACGGTTTCAAAACATTATTTTTAAAACCTTTAATATAAAGTAATATTGTGAAATAACACGGGGAAAAAGGTATTGAACACATGTTGAAAGGGAGGTGTATAAAGCCATGGAAAGCCAAGATATCAGCTGACATCTGATTATTTGTGTGTGTGTGTGTGTGTGTGTGTGTGTGTGTGTGTGTGTGTGTGTGTGTGTGTGTGTGTGTGTGTGTGTGTGTGTGTGTGTGTGTGTGTGTGTGTGTGTGTGTGTGTGTGTGTGTGTGTGTGTGTGTGTGTGTGTGTGTGTGTGTGTGTGTGTGTGTGTGTGTGTGTGTGTGTGTGGCATTTTGTGTTTACTTTAGGAGCCGCCAGTTACACGTCTGCTCTAGACATTAGGAAAAATTAACCCTAACCCTATGTAATTTATGTGGTGTTTTTTCCCCAATTGTGTTTACTGTAAAGTTGGTCTTCAATTTAATTTCAAATGGCATCAAAAGAGCTTAAAAAGTCTTCAATTTAATTTCACTGAAGCTGTAGAAAAAAAAAGAAAAAAAACATACTCAAATTACTTTAATGCAGATTTCTGCATTTCAGAGGCCTTTCTCTCGGATTTTGAAAGAGTTTTACAGTGAATGTTCCTGTTATTAAATGTTAAAACAGTTTCTGTTGCTGTGTTCCTCAGTGTTGGAGAGCTGGTTGGACTACACTGGGGAGCTGGAGCCCCCTGAGCCCCTCGCCCGTCTCCCTCAGCTGAAACACAGCATGAAGCGACTGCTTACACAGCTGAGCAAAGTGCAGCAGATCTCCCAGTACAGCTCCACATGAGGGCGCTAGAGAGCAAATACAGGCTTGCAACACATGGACTACAACGCCTACATCCAAACCACTCGGATGACTCAGCACTTTCAATCTGACCATCCCTCTCTATTTAAGAAAGGTCATCCAAACATTTTAAAGCACTTCTATGAGCTTATGGAGAGGGTTGCATCGTTATTTCAGGAACACAAACGTTAACCTCTAGATGCAGGAAAGCAGAAGATGACACGTGACTCCAAACCTAATGAATGCCTTCTTTTTGTGTGTGTGTGTGTGTGTGTGTGTGTGTGTGTGTGTGTGTGTGTGTGTGTGTGTGTGTGTGTGTGTGTGTGTGTGTGTGTGTGTGTGTGTGTGTGTGTGTGTGTGTGTGTGTGTGTGTGTGTGTGTGTGTGTGTGTGTGTGTGTGTGTGTGTGTGTGTGTGTGTGTGTGTGTGCGCGCTACTGCTTTGAAGTCACCCAGTCTGTCAGTGCACAGTGATGCGTAGTTTTCCTTTTGATTCCCAGTGGGTTCAGAAAAACATACACTTTTTGCAATAATTTCAACAGATTCTTTTTGTTTGTTTCTGTTGTTATTAAAAAGCTTTCCAAAGTTGAGTTGTGACCATGTGTCCGATGTCAAACCGTGTTCACTTTCTTGTTCTAAACGAGAGCAAAACGTTAACTTGAAAACGCACATTATGTGTACATGGCTTCTAAGCGTTACGTTATAATTTGTGTCTGATTTAAGTCGCTCGCCACCTCACCTCACTGTCATTTAATGTGTTCTTTGTCCTGCATCTTATTTTCAGCTTCAGAGATGAATATAAAGTGGAAATCTGTTTTGTCTCTGTAACTGTTTTCTTTCTGTCCGTAGTTTTCACTTTATTTCTGTTAGTTTGTCATTCACTGAAAGCTGTAACGCAAACTTTTTCACCTTCATCTCGTAACCAGCGACGGATGTTACTTAGAAAACGTGTACAATTTATTTCATTTCCTTATTCTGTTTGATCTGTTTATTATTTACAGCATTTGTTCATTTTGTAAATATATCCTTAGAATGTGTTCCTCATTATTGACAATGTTCCAAATACAGATATTGTATGCTACTGTACTGTGAGTGTCCGGTTTAGACGCAGGGAAACATGTCGACACAATGCAAACCGATTTCCTCGTACAAGAATAAATTGATCTGTTGGTATTAATTTCCCTCGTGCTGAATTTTTGTGTTTCTTTATTCATAGTCATGTTTACACATGAATGTTAAAAGCATCACTAAATATAAGTGCTATAATTTGATTAGATTAATTTTCCTCCACAATGCTTTAGACCACGAATGTCAAACTCATGGCCTGAGGGCCAAATCCGGCCCTTTGGCGCATCCAATGAATTATTGTGTAAATGAAGCTCAACATTTGTAGGGGTTCACAGTTTTCCCGGGGCTTATATCGCATGATTGTAGACATGTTTTAATGTTAAACAGTTGAAAAAAAATCTAAATTATTACAATATCTTTAAATTTTCCACAAATTATGACATTTCCCTTAATTAAATAGAAATTAGTCACAAAATCTAAAAAAAATAAAGTGAAGATCCTGTTGGGACTGATAGCAATCACTTAATGCTTGGATATTGTGGGTTTCTTTCATATTTAGTATTTTATGTATATGTAGAAGTGCAAACTAGGTCACAATCATGTTGAAATCACTCCAACTTAAAATCTAAGGCTCACTTGAGTATTTGGTCCCTACTTTAGAGCATTTGCTGAGTTTCTATTTTATATATTGACACAATGAGAGCAAAGGCTGTGTAATAGTTGGATTTAAAATCTGGGAATGTTGCTTTATGTTTAATAGGACTGTATATCCCAACTGTAACATCATGTATGTCCTTGAAAATCAATGTTTTCCTGCATTGCTCCCAAAGGACGGTCTATAAAGATTCTCCTATCAGTGGAATGTGTAGCTACATTCCACTGATTCATGTGCGGTAGGTAATAGATTTTATGAAGACTAAGTGCAGTCAATTTATCCTTTTATGTTGAATGGAGAAAAATGTTTGGTTAAAACAAACAGGTTTATTTTGCTTGTTCCTGGAACTCCTATTTCCTGATTAAAATGATTAGAAATATATCTGATAAATGCATGTACTGTATATGCAACAAATAGGGCTTTTTAAGTATGAACAGATTGTTTAAATCTTTTTAATTACAAAATTAGAGAACTTCACAGGCGTTCACCAACCTTATGTTTACTAGTGTAACATAAATAGGATTAACTACTGTTTTTTTTTTTTTTTTTCTGAGAAAAAAACCATTTTCACCATTTTAAGGCTTTATATAGGTGTTAAATGCTTAAATTACAGTATTGGTTTGATGTAAACAAATTACTGTTAATCCGAATTTATGTTTAAGTTCATGAATTTTGGGGAAAATGTTAAATTAGTGTGAAATGGAAAGAGTTAATGTAATTAGGTTTCTTTGTGTTTTTCTTTGTTGATCATAACTTCACATCAAATTTTCGTGTGCCAAAGTATCCAGAAGTGTTGGAATACTGAGTAAAGTAGTCATATTTTAGATCAAAAATAACTTCAAACATTGTTTATCCTTATTTGTCTTTCTGAGTTAAGGTATGTGAATATAGATCAGTTACATTTAAAAATATGTAAATTATGTATGGCGGCACTAATAAATAAATACAAAAATATGCAGTGGGAAAATAAATATGTGTAGAGGACACTAAATGAATGAAATACTGAATATGTATTGCGGCACTAATAAATGAATAAAGAAATAAAATTAAATAATAAAAAATAAATACACAAATAAATAAATGAAATATATTTTAAAGATAAATATGCGTGGGAAAATAAATAAATATGTGTTGGCACACGAAAATAATTAATTAATATGTATGACGGCACTAATAAATAAATATGTGTGGGGACACTAAATAAATACAATAATGAATATGTATTGGGGCACTAATAAATGAATAAATGAAAATAATAAATGATTAAAAGATAAATAATAAATAAATGTGCATGGGAAAATAAAATTGGGTCATTAAATAATAAAAATGTATTAATTAATTGATTAATATGTAAGGTAGCACTAATAAATAAATATGTGGTGGTACACTAAATAAATAAATAAATGGAATACTGAATATGTATGGAGGAACTAATAAATGAATAAATAAATTAAATCAAATAATAAATAAATAAATATATAATAATTAAATAAATGCATGGGAAAATAAATAAATATGCAACGGGGCAAATAACGGGGTAAATAAATAAATTAATAAATGAATTAATTTGTATGGCGGCACTAATAAATAAATAAATGTGTGGGGACACTAAATATCTAAATTAATGAATATGTATGGCGGCACTAATGAATAGATTTTTAAAATGTGCGCCTTGAGGGGGCGGAGTTTGGTTATGACGACATGTGTGGGGCGGAGTAAGCCCTGGTGCCTCCCACTGTCCATCTGCCGCAGCGCCGCCTCCCATTGGCTGGTAGCTGCCGCTGCGCCGCACCGTGTAGCCCCGCCTTCAGTCAGTGACAAACACGAGTGGAAGCAGCAGCAGCAGAAGCACCGACTACGTACCGGAGCTCCTTGCCTTTCTCTGTCGAAATTCACTCCGTTAAACCTAGATTTTCCACTAAGAACCCGGACAGGAGTCGACTGGAGCTCACCGGGCGTCTGTCTCACCGTCGCAGTGAGTGTTGAACCGTGTTTTTTAACCGCGGGTAGGTGGTGGTGGTGGTGGTGTTGGGGGGGTTCCCTCTTAGCTTTTCAGTTAGACACAGCCGTTGCTACGGGAGATGGTTTCTGCTTCTCACCGTGTCCAAACCTGCTCGTGGGTCAGTCTCTGTGCGTTACGTAGACGGTGTAATCTAATGAAATGTAACGTAATCTAATGAAATGTAATGTAATCCTGTGGGTGAACAAACGGAGAACCCTGGACCATAGAAGCGTGTAAACAGGCTCTGCGGCTAAATGAAGAGGATCCATGGATCCATCGCTGCTGTGCGACACGACGTCAGTTCTCAGGTTTTCTTCATGTACACTGTGGTCCAAGTACTCTTTACTCTACGTTATGTGTACTCAGCGAGTACTTTAAGTACAAATCACACAATTCGGTCCTTGGGCTGTAACTTTACTCAGTAAATAAACTATGTTAAATGTATTACTATAGGACATTTGTTAACACTTACTCATCATTTACCATTAAACTGAAGCTAGCTTTGATTTAATTATCATTACTGCTTGTAATAAACAACAAAATCTGCCCTTTTATTTATTAAGATTATGTACCAGATTATTTTCAGTGCACCATATCATTCATACTGTAGTTTTTCCCCATTCCCAAAACCTAATTATCTATAGTGTTATTATTATTATTATACATGTATCAATGCAGGTACTACTCAGTCATCTATCACGTGACTGATGGCAATGTCACCTGTGTGCGCACAAAGGTCAAACAGGTGGAAACTATAAATGAGGCATCAGGTGTGTGTGTGTTTCCATGTATTATTAATGACTACTGTCACCAGCACACACACTTAACAATAATATATATATACACAACTTTATCATTATAATAAATAATAGAGCTAAAGTGATGAACAGATAAAACAGAGAGAGGAAATCAAACTGTGCCACGTATTAAAAGGTCATTGTGACCTTAGAGGAAGTGTCATGGCCGTTATTAGTTTAAAGGCGACGCGTTAAAGTTACTATTTTATGTGATGTCAATTATAATAAAATATTTCATCTCCCACAAACGGCCAGGCGTTAACGGAGCTTACACAACAAACAGGATGGAAGTTGTCAGTCACAACACACCATTGTTACCACAAACTAGCAGAGGATTACAAGTACTCATGTTACTGTTTTTTAGTATATTTCAAAATCCTGTAATTTTACTTTTTTTTACGTTTTAAAAGAAGTAAAGTAATTCGTTACATTTCTACACTCAACCATTACTTAGTATATTATTATTATTTTTTGTTTAAAAAATGATCAACAAACATTGTGAAACTACAAAAAATGAATTGACCAATCAAATGCATCACATCATAACCGACCAATCAGATTAAACGTAATGCACTGCACCAAAACAGCAGCGAATGGAGGTTATTTTATCAGTTTTATAGTTCATAAATGTAGCTATACTTGGAGCCTGAGAACGTTTTTATTTTAAATTGAATTCACTGGTGTTTGAATATGAATTTTATTTTGGCGTTTTTCGGAAAAATCAAAAACGGAACAAATGACACTCAATTATCTAACTTATCATACTAGTTTTACAATACACACTCAATATATATATTCTACACTGTTTCATATATACAGTTTATACATTCACACATTTACACACATACACGTTATTTTATTTAAAACAGAATTATACATTTTGACAAACCTTTTTTTTTATACAGATGCCTTTGTGGAAAATAAATGAAGTTCCAATTGTGTAAGATATCATGGTGAGATGTTTACTGTATGCAATGGAATTATTACCAAAAATAAAAGTTTGGGGAATGAAAGTAACGAGTAACTTTTCCCTTGAGTACTATTTAATTGAGCTACTTTTTACTTGTACTCAAACTTTTTATTATTTGACTTCAATTTCAATCCAGTAACAGTACTTCTACTTGAGTAGCTTCTATCAGTACTCTTTACACCTCTGCAAACTAGTAATAAATGACTACATCCTCCACAAATGGTTGATCATTACAGAGAAAAGCTGAGAAATGCTTAACAGGTGAAGGGTCAAAAGTTGCTCATTAATTCACACTATGTTCTAACTGAAGTAGTCTAGCTCTAGATCTATATGACAGCTATTGACAAAAGGAATATATATACCACTTTGTGTTTTCCTCCCCTGCTTCAGTTTGAGGTCAGATTGTCTTTGTGGAGCATTAAAGGAGAGAAATGCTGGTGTGATGGTGGTGATGATGAGGAGGAGGAGGAAGCTACATGTCAGGGGAAATCTCTCCTAGGAGATCAGGAGCCTGTAATTAAGGAGCTGTGCTGACAGTCACATTTACTTTGACCTCTATCAGACTAGCTTGTTGCGTTGCTAGCCATGATGTGAGCAAAAAAAAGAAATAAAAGGGCTGTGTTCGAAATGTCAAACTAACGTACTATTCATACTAAGTCTGACATCATAATGAGTATGTAGTGCGTTCATATTAGATAGAATGGAAAGAGTGAGTATGCGAGAAATACCCAGATGTATACTATATTAGGGCTGGCCAACATATCGAGACATATATGTATTTTTTAAGTTTACGTTTTTTGTATACAATCACACAGTACAAATCACATCATAATATTAAATATTATTCATAGAGTACAGTCAAACACTGTCCTTTACATTTTTTCCATAATTCTGAGATTCATTTATTTTTATAGCTTATTTTGTGTCAAAAAACTTGTTTTAGGAGTTGCTGCATTCACTACTTCTCAGAACAGCATGAAAAGCACAGTTAGATGAACTTACCCTAAACTAGCCACACTATGGAACTCACTCACACGTGCTGTCCCTTACAGGAGAAAAACATTAAAGTGGCACTGCTGTTCGTTATTAAATGTGTGGCATTTTTCACTAGCAAATGTAACTCAGAAAAAAAAAAAAGAATTTTGTTTCTAGTAGGGGTGGTGAAAATAATTGATTTGGCAATATATCGTGATATTACGTCGCGCGATTCTCGGATCGATTCTAAATGCATCCATATCGATCTTTTAGAATTATTTTTTATTTATTTTTTTAACTGTTATTTTACCAGGAAAGTCTTTTCCACTACAGGAGACGTTGTAACTGCACAAAGAAGTGCTGAAACCTGGGCATGTTGACCAGCTTGTGTTTTTTCAATAAAATCCAATTTGTTGTTTTAGGCATATATACCTCAGTTAAGATGCACTAAAGTCATGTTGCACTAAAGTCAAAGTTGGTTTAAAAGCCACTGGCAGATTGTATGTTGTTTTTTATTTTAAGTTGTTGGCACATGGCATTTTAAAGCCAATGTTTTAATCGTAAAATATGGCAATAAAATATAGTTCATACATAATGTTCTCATTATTCTCATGAAGGTGTTCAAATTTACAGATTAGTTATTTCTTAAGTCATATATTAAAAAAATTGCAATAATAGCCTTATACTTTAATATCGGGATATATCATAACGTGACCTATGTAATTGGATACAAATTGTATCGCTAGATGCCAGGCAATACACACCCCTAGTTTCTAGTAAGACTTCATTGAGTTAAAAATATCGAGATATTTATATCGCAAATTTGAGAAAAAATATCGAGATCCGAGTTTTGGTCTATATCAAAGCATACTTCAGTGGGAATGCTCATCATCCTCATACTTATAGTATATAGTAGACAGTATGTACTCATTGACTTGGTAGAGTGTGTCATTTCAAACACAGCCTTACTGTAACTTTTGCTCATTATTGAAAATCTGGGAAAACCCTGTCAACGGTATCATCACATCATTTAATCCAATTTTTATGACGCACACATACACACAGGTTGTGGTATCAAACGTTGTGTTTGGGGCCTTTCTCAGGACCTTTTCTGCTGTTTCTCCACATGCCCACTGTCTTTATTGTAACTGAGCTGTTTCTGTGACCTGACAAAGACCAGGATAGAGTTACTGAGACGAAGCTCTGCAAAAACACACGCCCAGTAAGATGTTCAGCTCGAGAGGACGAAGACACATTGTTCCGTGGATTCCCTGTGGTTTAAAGGTTGTCGTTGACGTGTTGCTGTTGTTGAGACATTAGTTCTGGTCCTGCTCTTTAAAAACTTTGATTTTGGAAAGCACTTGGTCGGTGGTTGGGGGTTATCCCCCACTTTTGATCACCCATGTTCCTTTTCAGCTGGTCCTACAGGGTGGGATGTTCATCAGCTTCAGCAGGTGCTGATGAGGAATGCTTGTTGATCTAAAGTCTCATGCTGGACTCCATGTTGTTAATACACTTGCACATATACTTTCATAACTACTTTTTGCACATCAGCCCTCAGTTTTTGGGAGTGGTTTATGTCCTCTTTGGCAAAACTCATCACGAACATCTGTGAGCTTAAAAACACTGGTACACAACACATCATAGTCTTTATGGAAGGAAGCACAATAAGGGTTAAAGCAGTAGTTCCACAATAATGTATCATAAATGAGTTTCTATGGACCATATGTTGGTCATTATCTGCACATGTATATCTGGAATAAAGCTTTTAGGCTGTAACATTCTGTGAATGTTCACATGAAAACATGAAATAACCAAGGGGTTCTCAACCTTGGGGTCAGGACACTGGGAGGGGGTCGCCAGATGCCAGATTTTATTTTTTTTAACAATTTGAGCCTATTTTTGCTTATTATTACCCTTTTTCTGCAACTACATCAAACGTTCCATTTTTAACATTTTTTTAATCACTTTTTTTGCTGCTTTTAATGCATTTTTGCTACATTACTCCCATTTCTGCCACTTCTCCAACAAAATGCAATGCCTTTTCCCCCTTTCAAGGCTTTTTCAACACTTTATAAACCCTTTCCACTACTTTTCCACCTAATGTTGCATATGTTGACCCATTATTGTCACTTTTAATCTTGTTTCACTATATTTCATGATTATTTTTGTCAATTTAAACCCATTCACCATTTGTCATGCCCTTATTTGCCAATTTAAACTAATTGTTCCAATATTGACAGTGACACACACCCTTTACACCACTTTTTCTATCCATTTTTTGCCCACTCTAATTTGCAACTTTTAACCTATTTGTTTGGTTTTTAAAATCCCATTTCACCACTTTTTCCACCATTTTTGGTCAGTTTTAACCCATTTTATTTCTGATTAACACAGGGATTTACATCTTTAAGATGACTATATGCTATGGCACAAATATTACTAAACTTCCTGGATAACAGTGGATATTATTCAGATAAATAAATAAATGTGGTTATCACAGATTCATAGAACAATGGGCCATCATTTTGCTGACTTTATGGATGGACCCCAAAAATCTCTCCTATTTATTCCCCCTTATAGATGGTCCTGTCTCCACATGACTGTTCTTCAATGTTCATGTGTGTTCAACCAATTTCAGGTACAGTGGGGGTCCCCAGTCTCTGGAACATTTATTTTGGGGGTCTTGGGCTGAACAAGTTGAGAACCACTTAAATAACCAATCATGGACTAACGACCCGAATGGTAGATGTGTTAAACGTACTGTGTTTTTCCTCAGAATCTTTGCACAGTCCTCGGGGGACACGCCCCACACTTTAGGAGCGACTGGTCCAAGAAACACCAATGAAATGTTTTATTGGTTTTTACGTAATGGAGTGGACGGCTGCTCTAGTGGTCATAATTTTTGCCCTCTGATCGCTTAATGGTTGAAGCAGTTACGTTTAGACAGAGATGACCGTGTGATCTTGAACCTCACGATAATGTAGACTGTCAGTCACCACTTGCATATTTCCAGCTTAAGTGTTATATTTGTATATCGACAAGAGAATGCTTGTCAAAATAATTTTCTTGGTTGTAGTTTAGAGTAACTATTCAGTCACTTTACAATGAAAGGAGAAGACATTGACTTTATGTAAATGGCGTATGCATGATGTTATTTATATTCAGATATACCACCAGTTGAGCTGTAGAAGGAAAGCTCCTTCTCCTTCCAAGGACAAGGCCAGGAAGGCCTTAGGATTATAAGTCATGGACTTAACGTCCTGATACTGAAACAGCTATAACATTGATATACCCTCATCTCCACGTTTGGGAGAATATCACACATTTTCACCATATTATTGTTACCTAATGTTAAATGGGTGGTTCAATCTGTGTTTGAAGTGTTTGAAAGACATAAATAGACGGATATAGTGCAAATGTCACAATATGAAATTGTTTTGACTTCCACAAGCATTGATTTAAAAATGATTGGATAATTTTGGGACATTTAGTACGTCTGTAATTATTTCAAATGAGAGAAAAGTAGTTATGCACCAAAAATTCGGCCACCGAAAGGCTTTTATCACGAAACAATCCAACCTGGATGTGGGGATAAAGCACAGCGCACGAGAAACGATGCACGACGCAAGAACCCGGTTGGAGAAAGAGAAGCTCGCAGGAGACGGATAGCAGAGCTGACAGTAGCTGTGTTTTCATTACAGTTTTTCGCAAAATAAAAGCAACATTTCTAAAGTTTTGACAAATTTAATTTGTACATTGAACGTGTTTCCATTGAAGGTTGTTTCGGAGCCTCATAATTCATTTTATGAGACTTCTCTGCAGGAAGATGGATGCTCCAAACCTCCTTATAACACTCTGCAATTCTTTGTTGTTTCACATCTAATGTGGCACTAATAATTTTCAATAGCATAATGCTAAGAAATGTTACAGTCTCCTTTTCTGTCCACACGTACCACGTCATGTGTAATTACAGAAAACATTTTTGCATTGCGATACATTTCACTATCTAAACGTCTGAAAAACCTCCTCATGAAAGGTTTTGTAATTCAGGTGTTTTCCTTACCAGTGTTTTTTTGCGCTATTTAGATTTCCAAGGATAATGGAAAGGCTGCTTGTCAGTGACGGGAACACATTTTTACTGTAATAAAGCATAAAAGCTGCTTTTCATCAACAACTTCAATGCACTTTATGTGAACATATTTATTTTGACTCGTTCAGAAGCCCAGTCACTTATAGACCTGTACATTATTATTTAATGTATGGTCCATAAATGGAGTCAAGTTAAACATTTATTTAGCATTTAATTGCATGTTGCACATTATTGGAATGTCAGTGCTAAGTCATTATATTAATATTTATTTTAATTGATTCAGTCTTTGAAGCATTAATAATCATTTGCACAATTGCACTGCCTTAATTTTAATGAGGTTAGTACCCAGTCTTTTGGTTTTTGGCCTTAGTTTAGTCATTTTTGTTTTCAGCCTCCCAGTGAAAACCAATCAAATGGAAATGAGCAACCTGAAAAAAAAGATCCTATTCCCTGAAACAGAATTTGAAAAACTGTGAAATAGGGAGGCTGTACGCCTGAGCTTTTGAAAACCAAAGCCTCAGAGACATTTGTCTGAATGATGAAATTGTCAGCGATCAGTCACAGTGACAGCCAGGATGAGCTCGTGCACAGCTTTGTTAGCTCAGTCCATGTTGCTGTGTGAGGCGACCATGCCTTTAACACTGATTCACTGATTCATGCACAGAAACACGTCAACACACACAACAGACTGACACTGCTGATGTTTTATGGAGAAACTGATACGTTACTGTGTGCGTGTCATCCCCTCTGGCTGATGTCACTGACCAGATACCAGATGGCCTGGTTTGGATCACACAGCTTCCCTCTTTGGCAGGACCATCCGTCGCTACTTAAACCAACTGGAAAACACACGTTGTCATCATACACACTCATAAGTTCTCTATGGCACTTTGTGTGTGTGTGTGTGTGTGTGTGTGTGTGTGTGTGTGCTCCACACACACTTTAGCATGGCAGAGGAAATCCTCACAGACTGAGGAGGAGCTAAAGCTAGCGTAGCTTTGCGGGGCAGAGAAGGGGCAGCTTCTCTAAAGGCACTGAGTGCACCAGTGATTGAGTTTTATTTATAGCTTCTTACTAGTCGTCACATCTCACTGACCTATCACAGCACATTTACCAGGACTCGTCTGTCCAGACTTGCTACATGTAGTAATCCTAGTATTTTTTACTCAGCTATTTCTCTCTTTAATCTGATCTGTTTGTCGGCATTTCAAGTGTTTAGTTTAGTTTAGTCAGGGGTTTGCAGAGCTTTGGGTCTAAAGAGGATTTTATTTGTATTGCATCAGCAAACAGTAAACACAGCACAAAGGAGCTACTTTCCAACTTGTGGGAAAAAACAACAGTATCGCTGTCAATGAAATGGTAAAGTTTTTTTTAGACATGCCCTCTTTACCATTTTTATGTTTCAACTGTTTTATTTTTAGTAAAAAAGTGCATTACAAATAGAGGTGTAACGATACACAAAAATCACAGTTTGATACGTACCTCGATATTGAGGTCACGGTTCAGTTCATTTTCGGTACAGTATGGAACAAAATGCAAAACATAAATTTGCTTGTTGTTCATTCGTACATTGTACAAAATATGAAAATAAAGTGAAAAAAATAAACTAAAAAATATTATATTGTTGTAAAGTGCTGCCTAGTTATAATGTTCTCCTCACAGCTTGTTAACAGTTTTTATCCGCTGCTATAAAGACTCCGATGGCAGTTGTTGTTTCCACTGAGGGCGTTTTCTTTCTTGTCGCAGTGATATTCGCACTCAGGTTGTGCCGTTTCAAATGAGATAGCATGTTCGTTGTGTTCCCGGAAACATACCCGATCTCATCTGAACAATGTTGGCACACTGCCCTTGTTTTATCCACTGGTCTTTCTCTGTTGCAGTATTTCACCCGGAAGGCAAAGTGTTCACAAGCAGGATACCTTAGCAACAGGGGAGGGTCCTCCAGCTCTGGTTTTTCGCTAGCGTTAGCCATTACGTACACGGGCTGCACATGTAGCTGCAGGCAACTTCCGTTCCGTTTCGTGAACTCACCTGTGCATAGCCCTGTACCCGAACCGAACGTCCTGTACCGAAACAGTTCAATACAAATACATGCATTGTTACACCCTTAATTACAATGTAAATAAAAACTGCGACAGATAAACATTGTGCTTCACTTAGCGACATCGGAACAGCTCTGCAAGCTAACGTTAGCCTGTGGCTGTCTGGGAATGGTGTAATGATCTGAGGGGAGAGAGGATCTATCTATGGAGACGATAACTGAGCTAAGTGAGGAGGTGTTTTTGAAAAGGTGTGTGAGAGTGAATGAGTGAGAGACATTCAAAACGTGTGTATTGGAGATGTTTTAAATCTAACGGAATCGTTCCTGTTACTGATTACAGGCTGTGCGTTAGTTAATTAGTTTAAGCTTTTATATTTAGAAATGGTGAATATCTCCCACTTCTCTCTCTTTTTTCCATGTTCCTGTTTAATTGAGGTTTGAAGTTAATTGTGAGGCCTGGATATATTATCATTGAGAGCTTGTTATTAGTTATTCTAAAGACTGATTAGTTTGAATACTGTTGATTTTGTAGCCTTTTGTGCAGTGAGCTGCCATTGATCTCATAGATCATTATTACTACTGCCTGTTAACATGGATGACTGTTTATTGTCAAAATGATTGTTGTTCTGTGCTTTAAACCAAATTAATGCTTGGATAATAGCACACATAGATTCATTTTGGTGCTCATTAGTTTCACTGAGCAGATACCTGTCCTTGTTTCTTGAATGAATGTGCACATCTCAGTAGTAAAACAATGTTTTTCCTTAGTAGATTATTTTGTGCTTAAGTTGATATCATCTCTATTAGGACCATATACATATTGTTTTTGTGTAATTCCAGTGCATCCATAATCCCTTTCCTCTTAGATTCTGTGTTGTTGTTTGTGACATTATCATCACATGCTAATGAAGCCCATAGTGTTAGTTCGCGCTTTGGAGACACTTTTGTTTAATTTGGGTTTTTGTTTTCCTGTGCAGCCCACATAGCAACACGCTGCTAACACTGCAGCGTGTGGTTTATCTGAAGCTGTTGAAATTACTTCAGACTGCACAACACCAAGTGATTCGCTCGTCATCTGAAACTATGAAGTTGTAACTTTTCTACAAAACGGAGTTTTTTCTTTAGACATGCTGGTAGGAGAACCAGGAGAATACATTCCTGATGCACATAGCCTAAAGGTGTGTTCACACCAAACGCGACTATAGTTGCTTAAATCGCATGTGATGATTCACTTGAACATGGTCGTGCTTTTTGCTCGCGCCATTGCTTCATCTACCCCATGACGTAGGGTGAAGCTCTTGCCAATTTGATGTTGCGACACAGCATCACTTGAAGTTGCTTAAAAAATTCAAAATCAGATTGCGCGATTGATTCACGTCACTTGAAGGGAGGTCACTTGAAGTTGCGTTATTTACATGGATTTAAAATTTAATTTAGTTGCTGAAGTCGCTTTCGGTGTGAACGCACACAGAAAACATAGCATGATCTGCAGCATAATGACCTTAGCTAAAAGAAAAGTTCGTTTGACAATTTTCTAATTTTAAATATGTACTAAATTATAATTTTTCTAAGATTGTCTGGCGGTCGTGTACTATTTTAGAGTAATTACGCTGCAGGTTCACTGAGAAATGATTAGAACTGACTAAGTTACCTGCTGTTTTATAGCCATTGCTAGCGCTAACCTCTGCAGCCGACATGCATATGTCAATACATCGAGGCTGGAAAACTTCTGTATTCATTTTCATTTATCGTCCAGTTAATTTATTTAGTGATTATCGGCCCAGGCCTAAATTAGAGCAACATTACCTTGTTTCAGTGATGCTTGTTCAAACAGCATGTGGTTCAGGTGCTGCATCATTGAAGTCGTACTGCTGTGGTATGCCAGGTATTGTTTGCAGTAAACACATTATTGCACCTTGTTTTCTTCATTTTTCAGGATGTAATGACTCCAGACCTTAGAATGTAATGATGACGAGCGAGTGGTGTGCGGTCCCTGTGTGTATAGTACGTGTCATAGAATGTAACAATGCTTTGAGGCACAATTTTTGTAATCGAGTTAATCAAGTAACTCTATGAATCGTTTCAGCCCTACTGTACATGCAGTACGGAGACGCATTTACTCCACCTCTGGGTCCTAGTGCCAGCCGTCCGGTGAAGCCTGTTCTGTTTACTGCTTTTACCGAGGTCCGTGTGTGTTTAATAAGTGAGTTTGTGTGAAAGTCTGCATGTTTATGCTTCCGTCCATCCACTCTTTTCATTATATCCATGTCTTTTAAGGCTCATATTAAATAGTGTCGGCTGGAGTCCGGGCCGCAGCCATCTTGGATTATGTTGTCACTAGTGCGTCATCGCCGCAAGTCGCACAAGTGCAGAATGACCAAAATTAACTTAATCTAGGAACTAGAACTGTTGATTGATTTGTCGCATGACTGTTCCAGGGTTTGAGTTTGTTTTATTTAGTTTCACATCTACCTGTAGCTCTTTGGTTTTTACACTGCTGCCAATTTGTTTGTAGTTTTATTTCAGCAAGTTTCCGTTTTACAGTTACAGTTGGGGACCTTTGAAATTGAATACCCTAGTTACTAGGGTTGTAACGATTCACTCAACTCCCGATACGATTCGATTCACGATACTGGGTTCACGATACAATTCTCTCACGATTTATTTTACAAAATGGGACTGTAGACAAATACTGTATTACTGTACTAGAAAATACTGTATTATTTTCCTTTTATATTTCATTGTCAAAATAATTCCTTGATAAACTATTCAAAACAATGCAATTTAACTAAAAATAAATCTTGAATGAAATAAATAAAGGAATAGTACAAATGAAAATGAAGCCTATTAATTTAAATTCTGGTTCTATAATAAACAATGCAAAACTGCATTATAGTTCTTTTTCTTTTTAAAAGTGCAACTGAAAATGTATTTTGTGCCTTAACAATTGGACTTTAAAAAAAAAAAAAAACCGTGATTACACTGATTTACGCCATATTTGTTTGGACCAGCAGAGGGCGCTGGTAACACAGTGGTCGGTTGGCATGCAGAAATTCTTGCAGTGAAGAAGAGAAGCTATGCTAGCAGACAGAGCTAATAGAAAAACGTGACTTTTACAGATATTCAGATATTCTTTCGGTGCTTAAGGGGTAATGAATCATTTATTAACATATTTAAGAGTAGAAGGCGGCCAGAAAGAAAGTAGTAGCAGAGTCCGCCCGCCGCCTACACTTGTGGATAGCGCCCTCTGCTGGTTAAAAAAAGTACTGCGATTCAATTTTCAGAAAATCGATATCAACCGTGATACCTATGAATCGATTTTTAACTGCCTTACGATTAATCGTTACATCCCTACTAGTTACATTACAGCAACCAATTTAAACTGTATCAACTTAGTGATTTAATAAAAAGGGATTGTTTAAAGGCTTTTTCAATTGAAAAAATTCTCTTGTGAAGTCTGTGACCTTTTGACCTGCATAACATAACGTAGAATCGGAATCGAGAATCGTTTAGAACAGCAATCAAAATTGAGAATCGGAATCAGAATCGTTAAAATCCAAACGATACCCAACCCTAGCTCAGAACAACCGCAATTAACTTCAATGGGAATAAGGTGTTTACAAGACAGATGAATGATCTAATTCAGAATTAAAATAAACCAGCCACCTAGTTAGGATTTAAGTTTAATTCGGAATTAAATTAGCATTTGGAATTAAGTGTTTGCAAGGTCAGTTTAAAGAGGAATTCACTTTTATTCTGCTTTAAAGAATAATTAAAGCTCCCATGTAAACGTGGCCATTGTCTATAGTAGAACCTAGTATAATTGAAATTGAAGCTTAACTAAACAATTAGCTAACGGTGAAGAGTGTTGATTAGCTGTAAATAACTCCTGATCAAAATCAATACCAGATATAACCTTCAGGGGAAAAGACTAGGAGAAGAAGTTAAATTTAGTGAATAAACTAAGTATTATTCTAACACAAACGGGGCTTGGATTGTTCATCTTGCATCTTTGTCTATTACACAGTGAAAACACACTGACCGTTATGGATTTTAATAAAGTCAAATGTACAGAATGTCTATTTCTAATGACTAAATTCAGGATTTTTATTTACTTCTTACTAGATTCA